>NC_058418.1:52173402-52461591 GCF_002201575.2 Neomonachus schauinslandi | reverse complement strand
ACACAATCACACACTTACACTCAGACACACACACACAATTCCTTATATTCACAGGTCACCCTCAAACACACACATACATTCACATCCACTCCATCACAGACACACACACACACACACACACACACACACACAACCTATGCAAACATCCACCCCTCCTCGGATCCTCATACCAGTCTTGGCTTCGGCGAGGTTGCATCCTCATCTGGGGGTTTGGGTGGGATGAGGAGCAGTCCAAGCCCAGGTGATCCTGTAAAGTGGCTCTGCCTGTGGCTTTCTATTTGCCCACAAATAAGACCTGGGTTGTGGCCCTGTCAGGGCCAAACAGAGCAGCACAGAGAGGCACACAGTGTGACAGCTCAGCGCAGACTCAGGAGCCAGATGCCTCACTGTGAGTCCTGGCGCTTGCCTTTATCAACATGTGACCTCTGCAAGTCACTCATCCTTTATGTGCCTTTGTTTTCCAGTGTGCCGAATGGGTATAAGTGAGAGCACCTGCCTCCTGGAGTTGTTGTGAGGATGAAAAGGGGTTCACATTCCAGCAGGGGTTGGAATCTTCATAAGTGCTTACTTTCCACTCTCCACAGAGCCTGGCACTCAATAAACAGCAGTGCTGTCCCTTCCTCCCTCTTCTGCCCTCTTCCAGTCCCTGCTGAAGGTCCCACACCAGCCTGGCGACAGTAACCAAGGCGGCATACAGAGACGGGTCCCCAGCAGTATCCCCTGCTTTCTTTTCCAGATGGCCTCCGTGCCCCAGCTGCTCAGAGTTGTGGAGCATGTGCAGGCTGCCCTCCTTCTGGGGACACTGCCTGGAGGCCTCCCAGCTACCCTGGCCACCCCCTCCATCTCCATATACACAAACAGGTAACCAGCTGCACTGAGGTCCCCGAGAAAGCTTATCCCCTGACCTGGCTCGGTCTACACCCACATCCCAAGACCCTGTGACAGGCAGAGCGCAGAAGACCAGCCCTGGAACTGGGAGATGTGAGGGGAGCTGGAAGTGGGAGGGCTTTTTACGGAGCGGTCTGGGTGTTTGTACAACGTAGGAAAGGAGCTGGTGAGTGCCAAGTCCCATCTTGGAGCCACCCATGAGGCCTAAAAGATGGGTCATGTTGGAGCCATGCAGGCAGGGAGGCTAAATGAAGGGGGCCTGCCCACGTTTAACTACATTCCAGGTGCGCCTGGCCAAGCCCACTGCTCCACAGAGCTGTGGGGATTCAAGATGCTCTGGCCTTGGGAATTCTTCATGGAGTGCGTGTCTCTCACTGCGCCCTCCACTACCTGAGGATGCCCTCCACCCTGCATGCCTCCACCTGACAAGCAGGGGCAGGCATTGCTAGGGCCCCTGCAGTGAGCACCCCTCTTTGATTCCTTGTGCCAGGGTTACCCTCTTGGGGGCCAGGCACAGTTTCCCAAAGCAGCATTCTGATCAGAGCTAGGGTCTGAAACTAGGTCCTTAATCTAATCAGATTGGACAACACCAAAGGCCAGAGATGGGCCTAGAAGTCCATGACATTAGAGATCAAGTAGGTAGAGGGGATAAGCCTGGAGAAATGTCCACATTAAAGCTCATTTATTCATCCAACAAAGTATGTGTTGGCCACCATTATGTGGCAGGTGCTTTTCTAGGCACTGGGGGTGCAGCAGTGAACACAGCTGGCTGACGCCCTGTCCTCATAGAGCCTCCAACCCAGTGCTGCGGGCGCCAGCTGCCTCTCCTGCTGCTCCTACTGATGCAAACATGCAGAACCATCTACGGGGACTGCAATAGAGCCACCCACTGCGATGGCAATGCCAGGGTTCCCTGCAGTGCAGCAGCTCTTCCTCTGACACCAGCTTTCTTCTCTCTCTCCTGACACCTCTGTTCTCACCTTGTGGCCAGAATACAGCCCCGGAGTTGGCGAGGCTCCTCTGTACACGCTGCGGCTGCCAGCTCTGCAACATTTACCCTGCCTGCTGCCTCCTCCCTTGGCTCCATGGGGGACAGCCCGGAGCCTGTGGACATCAGGGTAATGACAGTAATAACCTTCTTGGGAGCAGTCCTCTACAGCTTATACAGCACTTGCACGTGCGTTTGCTCAGCTATGTTGATAACAACCTGTCTGTTCCATAGTATTACTACACCCGTTTTACAGATGAGGTTCAGTGACTCACCCAATGCTACAAGCAAAGTGGCAGAGCTGAGATGCAGACTCAGTCCTTCCGACACCCATCCTTCTTGCACTGCGTTGTGGAATTTCTCCAGCAGTCTTGGTTGAGTTAGTTACTGGAAATAAAGCTCTTCAGACTTCATTCCATAACTAGGAAATGGCAAACCCAGAGCTCTTTTCACTCCCAAGTGAGGGCACATCTGACCCTCTGTTCTTTGAGCCCCAGCAAAGGCAGACAGGTATCTCTCCCTTGAGGACTTGATGGCTTTGCCAAGAAGAAAGGCTTGGAGGGTTTCATGGTCCAGTAGCTGCACAGCTCTACGGGTCTCAGTGGGTCCTCAGCCCTGGAGGGCAGATACACACCAGGAAGGCCAGACACAGCTAACAGCGGGGCCCCCCACTCACCCCACAGGGCAAGGCCACCTGTCCGTCCCATCTTAGGAAACTTTATCATTCTCATAGGGACGCAGTGACCTTCCAGCCTTCGGGCACCTTGGCCAGCACTCCTTGTTCTTGGTTTCAGGTGATGAGTTTCCCAAAGGGCCCCTTCCCAGCCTGGAGTCACTTTGATGTCAGTGGAACTGTTGGTGGCCTCTGTCTGAGCAGCCCTAGTGGACATCTCATACCCATGAAGAATCTGTCAGAGAATATCGAGGTAGAGTTGAGGGTGCTGTCAGAAGTGTCACTTCAGAAGTTAGTTTTCTTCGTCAACTTGGTTGGGACCAGAAGTTGATTAAAGAGGAGAATCATTAAGAATAGTCTTTACCCTATGTTACACACTGTATTTTAACTTAAAACTATAAATGTATCATTGTCAATCTTTGGGTATACAGTTGAAATGTTTCTTTAAATCTGTTGATTGGGTTTTTAATCATCTTCATTACATAAACCACCTTTACAATGCAGCCTCTAAAATGTCAGATTTTCTTTAAAATGAAGCAAAAACAAGCACACCATGGTGCAATAGTTCAGATTCTTTTGAGATTTTAGTGAGTTTTTTCTAATCTTCTAGTTTTCTCATCAATGACCACCAACAATGTTTAGCAATTCATCTTTCCCGTGTCTTCTCAAAGCATTCGACTTAAGTTTTTATGCAAATAATTCTTTTCACACTACTACTTTGTCACTCTATGTCACTCTGTGGAATATATCATTAAAATTGACCTTTACAAGCACAAGTACAATGGACAAAAGCAGCTTTGGGATCAAACACAAGTGCCTGTTGGTGAGCTCACACCTCGGCTGGCAGGAGAGAGCTGCCATAGGCTGGGTTCTCTGGAAGCAGGTGCTGAGAAAGAACTTGGGGTGCTAGATGTTTGCTAGAGACAGTAAAAAAAGCTGGCTGTGAAGAGGGAGGAAGGACAGCAGGATTGGGCAGAAGAGAAGTCAGATTGCAATCCAGACCTCACAAAGCTCCAGTCAACCCTGTAGCAAGTATTAGCCATCGGGCCTGTATTAATCAGCCATATTATTTTCTGTGTCTTTTGATATTTTGATATCTTAAAAATCTTGCTGGTGAGAAAGAAACGCCCTGCCAGGGCCAGCCAATCCTTACAGGTAGCAAAGGGCTTTGCCAGGGCATGCCTTTCATATGCACACTAACCAAGCCCAAGTTCATACCCTCAACCAGCCTCTTTATCTGACTCACACACCAAGCCAACATTTCCCCTGTCCTAAACCATCCTGAGGCCATGTTCCAAGTAACCAGAGACCATCCCTATTCATGCAGCACCTCTGTGCAAATTAGAAGTCTCCCCTCTTTCTGTGCAGATGAAGCCCAAGCCGTGGTACACAGTTTGATGAGCGTGATAGGTGAATAATAGCACCCCAAAGGATGTCCATATTCTCATCCCTGAGCCCATGGATTTGCCGCCTGACATGGCCAAAAGGACTGTGCAGGTGTGATTAAGCTAAGGACCTTGAGACAGAGAGATGATCCTGGAGGACCTAGGTGGGCCCAGTGCCATCACAGGTGCTTAACAAGAGGCCGGCAGAGGGAGAGTTAACTACAGCTGAGAAAAGGCTGATTTGATGACAAAAGCAAGAGGTTGGGGTGAGTGAGGAGGGGCCATTAGCCAAGGCACACGGGCACCTCCAGAGGCTGAAAAAAGCAAGGAAGGGGTTCTTCCCTAGAACCTCCAGATGGCATCAGCCTGCCAACTTCAGCCCTGTGAAACTGATTTTGCACTTCTGGCCTCCAGTACAGAACTGTAAGATAGCAAACCTTTGGTGTTGTAAGCCACCAAGTTTGTGGTCATTAGTACACCATCCCTGGGAAACTGACAGAATGAGCACAGCACAGAGTGGATCTCAGTTCCGCAGGTGCTCACCCTGCCCTGCTCTGTCCAACAGCCCTGATGCTCACTGGCATTCCCAGCCCTGCACACCCTTGATTTGATTGTTCTTGATAACAGATCCTGCTGCCCCGACTTTTGGAAGGACACAGTGAGCCAACTGTGTTGAACCTGACCAGTCCTGAAGCTTTGTGGGTGAACCTGACTTCAGATGGGGCAGCTTTGGGGATCCAGCTGCACTGGAGACCTGATATCCCATTCATACTCAGCCTGGGCTATGGCTACCACCCCAATAAGACCAGCTATGACGCCAAAGCTCACCTTCCGCCAGGGGCTACTGCAGGTAGTCCATCAACTGGGCCAGCTTCTTGAGCTTCCTGGGGGATGGGGAGAGGGCGACCAACTTAAAACTTGGGAATCAGAAGCCAAGGAGAAAAAGAAAAACAATTTGCTACATTCAGTGCTGATTTTTTTGTTGTTATTACTACTACTATTATCATCATTATTATTTATTTGGCAACATTAAGTGAGCACTTGCTACATGCCCTGAAGAAACTGACAAGCACTCATAGAACTAACCTAATCATAATCCTCATCACAACCCCTGGGATGGGCACTATGGACATTGCCTCTTGCCAGATAAGAACAGAGAGGTTAAGTAACTGATACAAAGTCACACAGCCAAGAAGGGGCAGAGTCAGAATTTGAGCCCTCATCTATCTGACTTGGCAGGTGTGCTCTGCACACTGACCTGGGAGTGCCTCTGCTCCTCTGCTCCCAAGTCTCAGGCGGGGAGAGGGATTCCTAGGACATCAGAGAGACCATCAAGGTCAGCTTCCCTGCCAGGTCACCTTGGGTCACCTTGGTTCCTCTCTTCCATGCCGTTAGCCCCAGTCTCCACGAGGTTTCAGGCTGAACTGGATCCGTCTTTCTTGCAGATGGGCTGTCCACGTGGATCCTGAACCCAGAGGACCTGCATTTCGGAAAAGGTGTCTACTATCTGACCGTGATCCCCGAGTCTGACCTGGAGCTGACCCTTGGCAGGGACTTCACAGTTGGCATTACCACCTTCCTGTCCCACTGTGTGTTCTGGGATGAGGTCTGGGGGACTTGGGATAACTCTGGGTGCCAGGTAAGGAGAGGACACAAAGAAGATAGAGCAGCTTTGTTGAGTGTGTCCAGCTTATTTAGGGTCCCCTTTCAGTGCCTCTGGTGGCCGTTTTGCACCCCTCCACAGCGTCTTTGCCTATGCTATTCCCTGTGCCTGGAATGCCCCTCCTTCCCAGTCTAGTTAACCCCTCCTTCAGATCCTGCTGCAAGTATCACTTCTTTGAGAAAACTGTTACCCTGGCTAAGTCAGATTTCCCACTGTAGGCTCTCCTAGTACATACATCTGGTCCTCCACAGCACTAAACATAGCACTAAGCTGTTTCATATCTACTCAGGAGGCCACTGAGACCATGTCTGTTCCCTCAATGTACCGAGAGCCCCACAAATCAGGAACGGTGTGCTTTGCTCACCATTGGAACAAATGACCATTAAATTAATGGGCAAATAACTGGGAAGCCCTGCTGACTGTGGGCTGCTGGGGGGGGCCAGGGTGTCCTCGCCAGGGAACCAAACTTAGAGCTGAGCCCTTTATTCCACTCCAGGTGCTGTGTTCCATGCTTTACTTGCATTAACTCATCAGATCTCCGCAATAACCTCTAAGATAGTATGGGTATTCCCATTCTACAGGTGGTAAACAAAGGCTCAGGAAAGTCAACACATTTACCCCAAATCCCTTGCCTAGTAGGTGGGAGAGTTGGGACTCAAACCCAGGCTGCCTCTGGAGCTCCAGGCACTGCTTGTTCAGCCCCCAGCCAACACCTCTGCATGGCACATGGCTCTATTAATTGCAATCAGATCCCTGTCTCAGGTCAGCTCAGCTCTACCCATCACATGTCCAGACATTGGCTTTGAGGCCACTGGAGGCCGTCTCTGGGGCACTGATGTTCCTTTTCTCTCTTCCATGCTTCATATGCTGTTCTTTTCCTGGGGACAACCTACCCTGCCCAGAAAACTCCTATTCACCCTTTGATCTCCCACTCTAATGCCACCTTCTCGGGTGCCTCCAGACATTGGGAGTCTCCCTCTGCTGGACTTCCACAGCACTTCACACCATCCCCAAGAACAGTAACCTCCGCATCTAGCTGAAATTTATCACACACCTGTCTCCATCTACTAGAGCATAAATACCTTCTTCCATTTATTCAACAAATATTCACATGTGCGGGGCAGTGGCAATCTAATGGTTAGAAAAACCAGTGAGCTTTCAGTCTAGCAGGGGCACAGCCAAGAAGCAAATGGCACATGATCAAATGACAGTGGTCACAAGTCATGTAAGAAGCCAGGCCCCAGGAGAGCTACAGAAGGGGACTGAGAGCCAAGCTCCTCCGGGATTTGTTTCTGCCACAACTTCAGCTCCCTTATAAACTCCTGCCCTGGCTTCTGGCCCCCACACAGAGGGAGTTCCCCAAGTGCCAGGAAGAAATGGGTGCACTGACATGTCCAAGAGACAGTGTGTTCCCCCACGCTCACAAGAGAGGCCTTTGTACCTCATGAACAAGACGCTGGGTGTGTTTCGACCTTCCAGAGCCTTCACTCCCAGCAGCTGTCTGATGCCCATGCTGCTGGCCTGGGATGCCCTGCAAGGCTGTCCTCAGAGACCCGAGGATCAGAAAGGGGGATGGTGCAGCAGCTGGGGGCATGGGCTCTGCCATCAGACAGACTTGGGTCTAATCCCATTTCATCAATACTAGCCAGATGACCTTGGACAAGTCACTGTACCTCTCTCAGCATTCCCATCTGAAAATGGGGATAAAGGGTGGCTACCACTTACAGTTGGGGTGGAACCTAGACAAGATTAGGGGGAGGAAGTAGTTAGTGTGGTGCCTGGCACACAGTGAGTGCTCAGGATAAAGTGATTGCTATATGGAATAATCTGAACATAGAGAAGACAATACTACATATAAAATGGAAATCAAGGAGACAATGAACATGGGACTTGGGTGGCAGCTGGGTGGGGGGGGGCGCATGAGGACAGACTGGGGGAGAACCACTTAGCTAGGTGTATGTTATTGGAATGTTTCTAGCTTTCGAGTAGATAGGGGGTCCTCAGGTCCTTATTATGTTATTGAAAATATACACCTACTAATGTATGCACACGTGAATGTGGGAGCGTGTCATAGACCAAAAGTTATATGAATCCAATATTGTGTACTTGAGGTTCATTATACAGACGAAGATACAGATACAGATACAGACATCACTGAGGAACCATAAATAAGTAAATGGGATCATCAAGTTTGGGTGGAAAACCAGCACCAAATTCTCTAAATGGCTGAAGAAAGCTCCAAATCTATAGTCTATAGACCTTCTCAGGGGGTAAAGGCAGAATTATTGCTTATATATTTTCTCAAAGGATACTAAAGGTACAATTACTGTCACGAGGGTAATGAGCAGATTCATTCCTGGTGTTCAAGAGACTCTCGTGCTGGAAGGGTTGGGAAAGCCCAGGGAGGCAAAGATGCGGGCATAAAATGTCTGGTCCCTGGGCTCCCAGCACCCACTTGGGTTTCTTCTCTGAAACCGGCTCCATTCCCTCCGGGTGTGCCAGGTGTTCCCATAAGCCCCACAGCTGCAGACCAAATGCTGACCAGGATTGGGAAACAGAAGAACAATGGAGCAAATAGGGAACTAAAATCTGTCAATAAACAGTTGGGGTCATGCCCATGTGGAGGGGTCAGCCTTTGCTGGGTGGCTCGTTGAGGGAAAGAGACAAGAGTTACCTGCTGGGGCAGTTTGGGCCCCAGCAGGTTCTTCCTCCTCAGGTGCTGAGCAGAGAAGAACTTTGTGCATGCCAGTGTTTTCTGCTCCCTCCCACCTTACCATCTCCTGGTAGACCCTGGAATGAAGAGATGGTGCTGAGTTTGGGGTTGAATGCAAGATTCTTTGCCCACCATATGGCCCTGGGAGGGTGTTTGCAAGTTGACAGATTTAGGGGAGGCCCTAAGTACAGGGTGTGAATTAAGAGCACAGATACGGTTCCCTGCCCTGGCTCATTCCTGTCTCCCCAGCCTCAACCTCATTATACTATACCACAGGGGACTGGGAACCCAGACTCCGTCTACATACCATGCCCCCCATAGCCACACCTTGCCACCCTTGTGCCTAGGGCAGTGGCCAGCCCACCAGGAAGAGTGATCCTGAGGAACAGGTCTGTACAGGCCCTAGAGGCAAGAAATTCCAGGTCCAGGTCCCCAAAGTCTAGAAGTGGGAGTCCCAGGGCCCAGGACTAGGGTAAGGCACGTAGGCATCTATAGTGCAAAATTTAAAGAAGGCCTCATTCTTGGGGTCACCTAGAACCTCACCCTAGACACAGCTGGGTGGTATGTGCTGTGATGGGCACATCCCCAGGGCCCCCTGACTCCCATCTTGTGCAGACGGGTGCAGCCTGAGGACAGCTAGAGTGGCACTCCTCAAAGCATGAGCCCTATCTAAGATCTAACGGGTGAAATTTAGGGAATGCTTTCCTGGTGCTGAGACACCAGCTTAGGATTTAAACATTTGTCCTTCCCATTTCTTTACATGATTCCCCCAGTCTCAATTTTTTGTTTTTTGTAAGATGACCAATCATCCTAGTGTGGCTGGGACTGGGGGCCTTCTAGGACACAGGACTTTCATGTTTAGAAGAAGGAAAGTCCCTGGGAAACTGAGATGATCTGATTACCCCGGATGTCCTCTCAGCATCTAGCCTATTTCCTGGCATAGAAGTAGCACTCAACATGTATCTGTCTGATGAGTAAGCATCAGGCGGAGAATGTACTGGGATGATATGTACCAAAGTTGTGATAATGGCTGCTTATGGAGGATGGAGGGCAGAGGGGACGTCAACTTCACCCATAGTAGTTCTTTAAAAGGGTAAAGAAGACTGACAAGATGTACAGTTGTCCAGTGAGAATGATAGGTACAAAGATTATCGTTATAGATAATATTCTCAGCATTTTAAAATTTTTAGTTAAATAAAAAAGCTCCAAGGGAATCCTAAAGCTGGTCTCCCCAGCGCCCCCTCATGGCAGTGTCCACCTCCTTGGGCTGGAGCGAGCCAAAGATATGCTGGCATTCCCACCAGGGTCTCTTTGGGGTTGCAGGTGGGGCCACGGACCACCCACTCCCAGACACACTGCCTCTGCAACCACCTCACCTTCTTTGGAAGCACGTTCCTGGTGATGCCCAACACCATCGACATCTGCCAGATTGCCGAGCTCTTTGCCACCTTCGAGGACAACCCTGTGGTTGTGACCACCGTGGGCTGCCTCTGTGTGGCCTATGTGCTGGTGGTGATCTGGGCAAGGAGGAAGGACGCTCAGGATCAGGCCAAGGTGAGATTGCACGGCCCTCAAGAATGGGAGGAAGGAGGGGCGCCTGGGTGGCTCAGTTGGTTAAGCGACTGCCTTCGGCTCAGGTCATGATCCCAGGGTCCTGGGATCGAGTCCCACATCGGGCTCCTGGCTCGGCGGGGAGCCTGCTTCTCCCTCTGACTCTCTCCTCTCTCGTGCTGTTTCTCTCTCACTCGCTCTCTAATAAATAAATAAAATCTTTAAAAAAAAAAAAAAAAAAAAAAGAATGGGAGGAAGGAGCAGGGTGTTCCCTTGTAGGATCTCCAGGGGATGGAGCCCAGGTTGGGAGCCAAAGGGCTAGCGGCTAATCCAGGTTGTCCCAGGTAAGCCAGCTCCTCAGCCTCATATGTAAAATGACCTTTCTTATCAAACTGTCAGGAGGATCATGTTATTGGCCATTCACAGAGGGTTTACCGTATGCCAGGGATTATCCCATTTAATGCTCCCCCACAGCCCTAAGAAGAAGGTACTGTGTTGAGAGTCCCCAAGACCATCCTTAAGTTCAATGATTTGCTGGAAGGTCTCACAGAATTCAGAAAGGCTGTTACACTCATGATTATGGTTTATTGAAGAATGCAGGTTAAACTCAGCAAAGGGAAGGGTCCAGGAGAGATCCAGCAAGAGCTTCCAGCTGTACTCACCCAGTGGAGTTGTATGGACAGACTTCATTCTTCTAGCAATGGCGTGTGACAGGACATATTAAGTACCACCAACAGGGGAAGCTCACCTGAGCCCTGGTGTCCAGGGTTTAATTGAGGGTCAGTCACATACATATGGAGTGCCCATATGACTCAGTGTAGTTACTCAGTCTCCAGCAAACCATCACCACCACCACCCAAAGGTCAGACTGATACAGAATGGCCCAAAGCCCTTACATAACTCACATTGTTAGCAGAGACTACCTGGTGTGGACCAAGGTATTCAAAGAAACTCTTATCAGCAGGATATTCCAGGGACATAGGGGTTATCTTTTAGGAGCTGGCCAAGAGCCAGGCCTTTCTTTGAAATGTGTAGGGTTTGGACAGTCCAGGCCTTCTGAGACCCTCCTCCCCCCTTTACTGCACAGGTCCTCTATCATCTTACAGAGGAAGAGACCAAAGACCAGAGAGGGCAACTAACTGGTCCAAAGCCACCTACCTCCCTGAAGCCAGAATTCAAACCCAGACCTGCCTGATAATAAGACAGGAATGAGACATAGAAATGAGATCAAACAACAAATTGCCAACAACAAATTATTTTTCCAATATATGCACCATGTCTGACATTTAGTGAGTGAGCCTTCAATAAAATTTTGTGTCTTGAGTTACAGTGTATCTTGTGCTCATCAACGAATGCAAGGATGCAATGTCTCAAAGCACTGAAACATTCTCCATTTCCTGCCCTCCCAGGATGTTAAGGTGGCATGAAACTTAATAGTAGTTGCAGCATTTATACGGCTGTCTTCAATTCACCCAAGGGATTAAACATTAATACTTCAAGTGCCTCACCTGTAGGCTGGTTTCCAAAAAGCAGACTCTGCCATGGAGTTGAGCATTCAGTGTTTCACAAAGAGTGCTTGGGATCAGCCCCTGGAAAGGGAGGGAAGAACGCAGGATGAGCAGAGAAAGAAACTGAGCTGGGAGCTCCAGAGATGCCCCGAGTTGGGTCAAGATGCCCAGGTCTTGATCATGCCCAGACACCTCATTAATCTGCCATTGCGTGTCAGCCTCCCCAGGAGAGCACATGACCACAACAGAGGTGGCTCTTGCATCCCTGGCAACTGGGGGAACAAGCCCTCCACTGGCAGGAGATCTGGGCGGCTCATCACAGAGTCCATTGCAGGCTAGAGAGTCTGGCTTTGTTTTGTTTTGCTGCTAAACCACCTTAATGTTCATTCCCTTTAAATTCCCTTGGAGTCCCAATCTGGTCACCAATGTTAGAAATTCTATATAGGGCGCCTGGGTGGCTCAGATGGTTAAGCGTCTGCCTTCGGCTCAGGTCATGATCTCAGGGTCCTGGGATCGAGTCCCGCATCGGGTTCCCTGCTCAGTGCAGAGCCTGCTTCTCCCTCTCCCTCTGCCACTCCCTCTGCTTGTGCTCTTCTATCTCTCTGTCAAATAAATAAATAAAATCTTTATTAAAAAAAAAAAGAAATTCTATATAAACAGAATTTGTATCATTTACCAGATCAAACATTGAACTGAGTCTCAGCTTAATGCCAAGTTCATTTCCAGTCTGGCTACTTTGAGTTTTATTTAATGTTAGATCCATGTTGTACTTTTTTAAAAAAAGTTTATTTTACTTGTTCTCATCTGATGGAATGAATAAATAACATACATAATTTTATTCTCTCCCTTTGTCATGAGTGACCAGCTCAGTTTTTGCTATTGTGCAGTGGATGAACCCACTGAACAAGGCCCTTCTAATGCCATCCTTTTGTCCAGGTGAAAGTCACAGTGCTGGAGGACAATGATCCCTTTGCCCAGTACCACTACCTGGTGACAGTCTACACTGGACACCGGAGAGGAGCAGCTACTTCCTCCAAGGTACGTTACCATGCAAGAACCCCCTGGGTTGATAAGTATGACCCACCCTGCAAAGCACTTGCTGGCCCATTGTTGAGTCACCTTAGCACAGTGGATTTAGTGTTGTAAGGTGTTCTTTTTTTCTTTTTGTTTTTTTTTAAGATTTTATTTGACAGAGACACAGTGAGAGAGGGAACACAAGCAGGGGGAGAGGGAGAAGCAGGCTTCCTGTTGAGCAAGGAGCCCGATGCGGGGCTTGATCCCAGGACCCTGGGATCATGACCTGAGCTGAAGGCAGACGCTTAACCGCTGAGCCACCCACGTGCCCCTTCTTTTGGTTTTTTAGAGGAAAGAATCTTTTGCCAAACCAAACATCCGCCGAAGTCCCAATATTTAAAAAGATAAAGGAGAATAAGTTAAGGAAGAGTTGGGGTCTACCACTGTGCCACTGGTCATCTCCCTTATCCCTACCAAAGAATAACTCAGTTAGTTGGTAACCTGCATGCAAATTTGCTCACATATGAAGAACAGTCAGTAAACTGTTATCAATGAATAAAGAGAAAACAGAATTTTTAAGAGAGAAGAGAGAAAAGAAAGAAAGAAAATATGCCTGCCATTTGAAAACAATGAGTCTTGAGTTACATTTTTTGGGTAAACTGATTAGCTGGCAACTAGCTAAGAGGTCAGGCTGAGCCATCTGTCCTTGAGTAGGCTGACTAGAAGTAGTGAAGAAACTGTTTCACTTGCTTATAAATTCTCTGAGGTTCTTGAGCATTTAGCTGTGGAGCATATAGCAGGTTTTCTCTGTAATGTCTCAGCACCCTTAATTAAGTCTGGCTTGTGCCACATCACTCATCAGAATATACTGTCCTCTGCAGCAGGCTTCAAGGTTCCTTTACTAAAACTGAGGGCTCCGTGGAACACAGTTTGAGAACCACTCGTGCTGTGTATGCTATTCTGGAGAAAGCTCTTTTTTTAATGACATTAAGCTTCATTAGAGTGGAGCATTTGCCTTTTTATTTTTTAAATCTTATTTTTATTTTAAAAATTGTTTTATTTTAGGGGTACCTGGGTGGCTTAGTTGTTAAGCGTCTGCCTTCGGCTCAGGTCATGATCCCAGGGTCCTGGGATCGAGCCCCGCATCAGGCTCCCTGCTTGGCGGGAAGCTTGCTTCTCCCTCTCCCACTCCCTCTGCTTGTGTTCCCTCTCTTCCTCGCTCTGTCAAATAAATAAAATCTTAAAAAAATTTTTTTTTATTTTGATTTATTGCTGTGTCTTAGGTCCTCAATCAGCTGTCTAACATAGAGTAAGTGCTCAGTAACTACTTGTGGAATAAACATAGGAATTAATTTCACCCATCTAATGCAACATTCATCTCACTTCTTTAAACATTCAAGAGTCTACCTTAATAGGAAAGGAGTGAAAACTTACAATCCACAGGCCAGTTCTTTTTCTGGAGAGTTGCAGTCACATTTCAGTCTGATATTGGCTTAGTTTGGGTATCTGGCAGAGGCCAGGGATGCTGCTAAACATCCTATGATGCATAGGAAAGCCCCCAGAGCAAGGGATTACTGGGTCCGGAATGTCTATAGTGGAGAAACAGACTAGAAACAAGGATTCAAGGGCAAGTAGTTGATTTGGCGGGGGGGATCCTAGGACACCCCAGTAGAGGACCGGGATGCTGACGGGGAAGGGAAGGAACCAGTAAAGGGTGCCAACCCGTTACCTGTCTGGGCAGCTGAAGCTAATCCTACGATGGGACTTGGGAAGATAGTAAGCAACGTGGGCCTCAAAGTCATCCCCACTGATGGCTGAGGGAGCTGGCTTATATACCCACCAATCCCATGAGTTATTGGTGGAGGCCAGATCACTGCACCATTAATTCTCTGGCACTTCCAGTCTCTGCTCTCACAGCCCAAGAACCCCCAGGAAAGCAATGCAGCTGCTGGCAGCTGGACGTGGGTGCGGGGATTGCTGCAGTAGTGAGGCTGAGGGAGGTGGGCTGAACACAGGTGGCAGAACTGTAGCTGTTTGGCTCAAGAAATCAGGCATGCTCATCAGCAACACCTGGATAACTGCAGAAAAGCAGGTCCCTGGGCCCTGTTCCCAGCATTTTTAGTTGGTAGGTCTGGAGTGGAGCCTAGAAATATGCATTTTCGAGATAATGGGCACTTATGCATTCATGTCTCAGTGCCAGGCACTCTGGGAGACCCTGGGAATATAACCGTTAGGGGAGGAAACCAGTTCCTACTCTAGAGCCCTTACAAATAAATACATGGCCACAGACCTGTACCCCTGAAACAAATAATACATTATATATATATTTTTTAAGTATTATTTATTTATTTGACAGAGAGAGACACAGCGAGAGAGGGAACACAAGCAGGGGGAGTGGGAGAGGGAGAAGCAGGCTTCCCGCGGAGCAGGGAGCCCGATGTGGGGCTCGATCCCAGGACCCCGGGATCATGACCTGAGCCGAAGGCAGACGCTTAATGACTGAGCCACCCAGGCGCCCCAATACATTATATGTTAATTAAAAAAAACATAAAAAAACCCCACAAATAAATATATGGCAAGTTTAAAAAGGTTACCAAGAAGTGTTTTGTAACTCATGCTGAAGACATAAATGCAGGCAGTGTCACCCTGAATCTTCACACACCTGAAAAATAACTCAGGCAAGCCCAAGATTGGAGGAGAGTAGAGAATGAAGGGGCCTTGCACTGTTGGTTCTTGTTGGGTTTTGGATACTTCTAATGAAACAAGGTCACCAGGGCTTGGTTACCATGTGGAGTTGGTCACTCCTAGTCTCTGGATTTCAGGTGACTGTCACTCTATATGGCCTGGATGGAGAGAGTGAACCCCACCACCTGTCAGACCCTGACATTCCAGTTTTTGAGCGGGGAGGAGTGGATGTCTTTTTACTCTCCACCCTGTTCCCCCTGGGGGAACTGAGGGGCCTGAGGCTGTGGCATGACAACTCAGGGGACCGGCCATCCTGGTAAGTCGGTGGGGGGCAAACCATGAGAACTCACTAAGACACTGTGCATCTGCTGCCTGGCTGATCCTCACAAGCCTCTGCAAACACATAGAATGGATACCCATTTCACAGATAGAAACACTGAGGGTCAGAGAGACCCACCCACCTATGAGCCATACAGATTGGATCAGTAGCTAGGAGAAGGACTGGAGGTTGCAGCCTGAGGTCCAGTGCTAGCCCCACCCTTGGCACATTTGCAGCATCAACCTTCATTTAGCCTCCAGTTTCCCATCTGTAAAATGGGGATAGATGCCCATTTTGAAGACAAACCTTGCCCAGTAAGAGGAGATTAAATGAGACACTGGGCTGATTATTTAGAAGAGGTAAGAACATCTGCCACTGCTGAGCATTAAGCTAAGGCTTCCTGTTTCTGCACCTTTTTTCTCATCGCTCCTCAAGGACAAGTACTCTCATTCTTGTTTTACAGGTGTGAAAATCTAAGCTCAGGCAAGATAAGTGACTTGCCCAAGGTCACACAGCTGGCAAGCTCCTGGGAAGCAGACCCTGAGATAGAGTTGAGGGTGCAGGGTGCCTGGGACCAGCCCCTGGGAAGGGAGAGAAGGAAGCAGGATGAGCAGAGGGAGAAGAGCTTTGACGCAGCAGAGCAGCTTGGCTGACGCCCATGGGGAGCTCTGGAGTGTCCCGAGTTGGGTTGGGATGCCCAGGTCTTGATCACACCCAGTCACTGTATCCATCAGTCATTGGATGTTGGCCTCCCAAGGAGGGTGTGTGACTCAACAGAGGTGGCTCTTGTGTGCCTAACAGGGCTGTCCTCCTGGAAATGAGAAAATGCATGTCTGGAGCTTCCGAGCATAGTCTTCATTACACAGTAAATGCTCAGTAAAGAAGGGCTCTTGATATCATCGCTATTCTTGTTGGCCATAAGGCAACAGGAGAAATGGCTGCTCCGACATCCCATCAGAGGCGAGATGATTTCATTTCTTCCCCGGGTCTCAAAGACCTAAATCAGGTTAGATGATACCCATGAAGTCCTGAGTCTAAAAGAGATGACTCACTCTCTGGGTGGATGCCAGCAGGAAGACCAGCTTTTGTGTGCCTATGTCTGCGCCTCCCTGAATGCACACAATCTAGACAACTTGGCTTTCCTCACTTGCATCTGGATGCTGGCCTTAGGCTTGCTGCCCTGCACCAGGGTTAATAGTTTCAGAATGTACCCTCTTGCACCATATCTGTGAAAATGTGGCAGCCTCCAATAGCTGGCTCTCCACACTAGCTGAGCTCCCACATGAGGCCAATTCACCCCCTGATTGGGCATTTTGGTCAAGGCACCAAGAACAATGAAGAAAAACACAAAATCTCTCTTTTCAGGAGTTCTTGTTCTTAAACTCAGGTTTGCGAAGGTGTCAATCTTTGTGGTATCCAAAGAAGCCTCACCCCCCCCAACCTTGTCCTCAGAAGTGTGGGTCCCTTCTCCAGGTACGTGAGCCGGGTGCTGGTGCATGACCTGGCTAGGGACCGGAAATGGCATTTCCTCTGCAACTCGTGGCTGTCCACTGATGTCGGAGACTGTGTCCCTGACAAAGTATTTCCGGTGGCCACAGAGCAGGATAGGAAAAGATTCAGGTACTTTGTTTTTTTTTGTAAGCAAATGCTGTTTACCTTGTTCTTTCATCTCTAGGGCAGTTGCATCGCAATCCAGTCAAAGCAGAATAAAAGCATGTTTCGGCTTTTGAGCCTGGGTAGCTTCAAGTGTGTGACATTAATAACCAATCAGTTTTTCTTGTTGGGATTGAGGGACCCTGGAGGGACATGGACCCTCTGAAACAGAATTATCTTTGAGGTGGTGAAATGGTTGAACAGTTATGCATATTTCCTTACACATGTCATAGAATAATATCTTTTATATGAGTAAACAGACTGATTTGAATGGTGATTCCATGTTTGGCCATCTGGGGTTCCTTCTTCATGCAATTTTACCCTACATGGGTGTTTCAGCATGTATGTCCCTTGGCTTTCCTTCCTTCCTTCCACATCTGGTCAAACACATAAAAGCAGGTACGAATGTACACACACGCACTCATGTGCACACACACACCACGGACTGTTATTTATTTTATAACTTTTAAAGTGGCATTACTCTAAATATATTACCTTATTTCTTCAATGACAGACCATGAACATCCTTCCAGGACAGTATGCTTGGGTCAAAGTTTTCCTTATTGGCTGCATAATATTCCACAGACTGGATGTCCCACAACTAATTCAACCATTCTCCTATCAATGGACATTGAGTCTGTTCCCAACCAATATTAAAAAATCAAGAGACTCGGGACGCCTGGGTGGCTCAGTCGGTTAAGTGACTGCCTTAGGCTCAGGTCATGATCCCAGGGTCCTGGGATCGAGTCCCACATCTGGCTCCTTGCTCGGTGGGGAGCCTGCTTCTCCCTCTGCCTGCTTCTCCCCCTGCTTGTGTTCTCTCTCTCTGACAAATAAATAAATAAATAAAATCTTTAAAAAAAAAAATCAAGAGACTCCACAAAAACCTGGCAAGTATGAAGATGCTGAGCCAGTGTTCCTGCCTGACACCAATCTGCTGAAGCAGAGTACCAGCTTTCTTCTTCCAAGGGCCATGTGCTCTCCGTTTTGCCACAGTCCTCATCTACCCCTAATACCTCACACCCAACCCACTTCATTTAACTTATTTATATCTATCCAGGTCCCTTTAAGCTTTTGAGTTTGTGATCTCTACTTTAAATGGCTTCTGAGTTAGGTTCAAAACAAAGTCTGTTTCCAGTGCATTTACTGAAAGGTGACTTTCCCCCTAGCTGCCACTGGGAACAGCTCAGCCTGCAAAGGGAAAAAGTCTGAGTCAGAGAGACTTGGACCCAAGGATAGGCAGAACACTGATGTGGGCACACAGCACACAGTTCCACATGCATGCTTCTGACTCGTTGCATGCCCTTGCAAAAGTCAGCTCACCACTCCAGGCCTCAGCTTCCACATCTGAAAAATGAGTCATTCAGTGTGCCTCCCCAAAGGGGACCTGTGCAGGTCCTGGGAAATGATGTGGGTAGCATACATGGCACAGGGAGGGGCTCAGAGTAAGTGCTCCATTACAGAAGCAGATATGATCCTCCCAATGCTTCAAAGTTGTGATGCCTGGAAACTAGACAAAGAGCTGTCTGAAGGCAGGGCCGTGTCATTCCCTCATGGATCTTGGTGCCCAGCACAACACCTGGCACACAGCAGCAGGCTCACCAAATATTTGTGGAACTGTCAGTAGAAGGATGAGTAGAACGATCACGTGGAAAATCACTATTGTTGGCAACTGACCTCTCTCATTATGCACCTTTACTCTGAGTCCAGGCTACTCCCACAGTACAGAGTGATGGTCAAAGTACCGTGCAAGCCTGAGGGCTGCTGGCATTAACCACCAGAACGGGCGCCAGCTGGGAAAATCAGTTCCACACACTCGCAGGAGAATCTGGGCCCCTGTGCAAGCCCTGTGGTTGGACTAAATTCTAGACTAACTAAATTCTAGACTAACACGGATGCCTAAGGAGAATATGGTGCCATTTTCGGAAACCCTGTCTTGCAATTTTGATTCTCTCAAACTGAGTCTGAAGCTAGAGCCTGGGATTTTTAACCAATATCCTCTAATGCACTAATTATACTAAAACTAATATTATAGTTATATGATTATATTAAAATTATAAAAACAATAATTGCTAATACTGATGAATACTCACATATATGCCAGCTACTTTGCCAAATGCTTTACAAAAATCATCACTTAATCCTTTCAGCAATCCCATGAGGCAGGTTCTGTTATAACCCCCATCTTACAGACGAGTAAATTGACGTGCAGAGAGTAAAGTAACTTGCCTGAGGACACACAGCTGGTAGGAGGGCCACCTAGGATTCCAACCCACTCTGCTCAGAACCCCCATCATTAACTCTAAGTGATGCTAAGATGCTGTATGTCTTCCACATGAGAGAAAATAGAGGATAAATCTTAGAAATAAACTCCTCCCTTTCAGCCCAAGATTGCTCCAAAGAGACCAGCCTTCTCCCATCCCTGCCCCTCTCTTCCTGCCTTCTCACAGCCACCTGTTTTTCATGAAGACCTCCACGGGCTTCCACGATGGACACATCTGGTATTCCATCTTCCGCTGCTCAGCTTGGAGCAACTTCACCCGTGTCCAGAGGGTGTCCTGCTGCTTCTCCCTGCTCCTCTGCACCATGCTGACCAGTATCATGTTCTGGGGTGTTCCCAAGGACCCAGCTGAGCAAAAGATGGACTTGGGTAACTCCCAATGTCATGACAGTCAGAGCTAGTGGCCGGTGGGTGCCACATAATTCCACAGATCCCAAGACCACTCTCAGGTTCAGTAATTCTCTAGAACTACCACAGAAGTCAGAAACACCATTATGCTCATTACAGACAAAGGATACAGATTAAAACCAGGAAAGGAAAGAGGCACATGGGGCGGGGTCCAGGGCAGACCAGGGCAGACCTTCCGGTTGTGTTCTCCCAGGGAAGCTATGACAATGCTCACTCCTCCCAACAATGATGTGTGACAACACACATGGAGTATTGCCAACCAGGGACACTCACCTGAGCCCTGGTGTCCAGAGTTTTTATTGGGGCTTGCTCACATAGACATGGCTGAGCCCCATGGCTGACCTTAGCCTCCAGCCCCTCCAGAGGCTGAGGTGATACTGTGTGGCCAAGGCCCACACCATAAATCACTGTTAACGTAGACTATACAGTGTGGTCCAAGGCCTCAGGTAAACAAAGGTGTACCTACCAGACAGAACTTAGAGAGCTTAGAGGTCACCTCCCAGGAGCCACTCAAGGGCCAGGCCTCTCTTTGGGCAAGGTTAATCCTTATTGCACAGCCACCTTCTGGCAGTGGTGGAGGAGGCGCTCCCATTAACCCTTTCCCTCCTCTGTCCTAGGTAAAATTGAATTCACTTGGCAGGAAGTGATGATTGGACTGGAGAGCTCTCTCCTCATGTTCCCCATCAACCTCCTAATCGTTCAGATCTTTCGAAAAACCCGTCCTCGGGTCACTAAGGAGCAGAACACTGGGAAATGCGACAGGGGCTCCCCTAGCCTGGCCTCCTCACTACAGCCCATGGAGAATGGCCTTCTGACACTTGAAGTGGTGACCAAGGCATGTCTTCAACCTTGGCGGTGCGGGGGTGCTCTGGTCTGGGCAGAAATGGCAGGGGGAGTCCTGGGGCTTGAGGCCTGGCAACCCCATGATGTCTGACAGCATCAGTCACCAAGATTCATCAATGACACACACACGTGTGCACACAAACACGTACATGCATGTTCAGTTGTGCACACATGTATACACATTGTGCAGATGCACACACCTATAGGCACGTACATGCATGTGCACATACATATACAAAGGCATACACAAACATACATATATATACCTTTGCACACCCACACATACACATACACACATGAACACAGACATACACACAGACACCTACGTATACACACACACACACACACTTTCTGGGTACCTAGTGTGTATGAAATATTACACCTTTATCAGAGATCACAGCTGGAAACCAGAGAAGGGACTCCCTCTGCATTCATGCACTCAATAAACATTTACTGAGCACCTACTACATGACACACTTTGAGAAATACAGCCTGGAATGCGTCAGTTCAAATCCTAGAAGAGGGATTTATAGGTGACAAAATGGAAGCTTGAGGTGATGCAACATCATATCTCAAGTGGGCAAAGCTGGGATTCAAACCTGGACTGCCAAGCCCCAGGGTGAATGCTCTTGACCACAATGTTGCCCCCCTCACCTTTAGCTCACGTCCCCCTTACCTAACCTGGGCTAACTTGCAGGATATGTGGAGACTCGTCAGCTCCCTGTTTAAAGCTCTGAAGGTGCCATCACCTGCCTCTGGCTGGGACTCAGCAACCCTGATGGACATCAACCAACTGCTGGCCTTGGAGGAGGTCGTCTGTCTGCAGAACATGGTAGGGCCGGAGTTCTGGGAGGAAGCCAAACAAAGAAAGGATCCTTTAATGCTCCCTCTTGGGTCTCTACGAGTGCAAGGTTAAGTCCTGATGTTTCTGAGCCGAGAAAGGGGGCACGTCTGGGCCAGGTGGAGATAGGACTTAGGGCCGGGTCTGTATCACTAGGGAGTGAAAAAGTCCTACAGGGTGTCCCTCACTGACCTCCACTGCAACCACTTGCCATCACCTCCCTCTCTCTGCACGCCGGCAACCCGCTCTCTTCACAACACCAAGCTGCCTTCCCACTAAAGACATTCCCATGTCTTGTCCTTTCATCTAGAATGTTCTTTCTCCTCTCCTCTCTTAGCTAATTCCTAATCAGGCTTTAGTCTTGTTTTAAGCACTCCTTCCTCGGGGGAGCAACCCCACCCCCCAGGCCACAACAGGGTCTCCAGCCACATACTCTTCAGCCCCCAGGCATCTCTTGCATTGCTTTTACACTGCCTACTGTCAAATCATGACTTGTGTGAAGAGCCGTTTCAAGTCTGCAGCCAACCTTGCTGGACCGTGAGCTCTGTGAGTTCAGAGCCATCTGACTGTCCTGTCTCCACCGCTTCCCTAGTGCCTGTGCCCATGCAACACATAGAAAGCACGCAACAAACATGCGTGGAATGATGTCAGCATAGATCATCATTATGGAAAGCACAAAGCAAAAAGGCATGCTGTTCTTTCGTATATGGTAAGAAGAGCATTGGCCAGCCTGGTAACTCTGGGTACTGGCTCTGTCATTAATGGGCTGTGTGACCTTGGACAGGTTACTTCAGTTCTCTGTGCCTCAGTTTCCTTTTCTGCAAGGCATTGGGGGATGCAAAGTCAAACCAGATCCACTTCCAAATATGAGGGGCAGGACATAAGATGATGGACAGGACAGTAAAAAACATTAAAGAACACTGAGTTGCAGAGTGAAAAAGTCGCTCCTCCATTCTCTTCCAGGCCTTCTAGGAGCAAATCTCAGTTTGGTACTAGTATGTCTTTAACAGTCTTTTAACACTTGTTCTGTTTGGCAGAGGGATAGCAGGTCTCAAACTCGGAGCTTTTTGAAATAGTATTCAGCTAGAATTTAGTAACATTATTTCATTTTTGTTGAGTTCTATGTATGACACATTATTCTGGCTTGGACTAGTCTCTCTGACTCCACTCCTGCCCCTCTCCTGTCCATTTTCCACCCACATCAATGCCACCAGTGTTCAGACCAGGCTGTCCAATAGAACTGCCCACAGTGCTGGAAATGTTCTCTCTCTGTGCCATCCAGTATGACAGCCACTGGCCCCGTGTAGCTACTGAGCACTTGAAATGTGGCTGGTGTGATTGAAAAACTGCATTTCTCATCTTAATTTCAATCCATTAATGGGGCCAGTGGTTGTCATACTGGCTGCTGTGGGTTAAGAACGCTGCCATTTTTAAGACACCAGGCTGATCACTGCCTGAACCTTGTTTAGAATACAGACATGGGGTCTACAGAATGGGGAATTTGAATTTGTAAACTCTTGGCCGCACCTCTGATATAGTGAATTACATTTCTGGGGCTGAGGCCGGAATCTGCAGTTTTAAACAGTCACTCAGGTGACTTTCAAGCACACTGAATGTTGAGAGTCAGTGCCCTCAAGACAAGATCCCACATCCTTATTGGCCGGGCTCACGCTGACCCTGTGGTCAGCCCCACCTTGACCCCCATGCTCCAGCCACCCTGGACGATTTGTCCCAGAGAGTTGGGCTTGGGCTGGCCATGAAGGCCATGAAGGCCGTCCTGCAGGAGCTCTGCTGATGCCTACAATGGACACCTGGCCTTGAGTTTGGGGGCTTTGGTGTTCATAGCAGAGGCCTTAGGACATGAACTCTCGAGTCAGCCAGGCCCTGGGGCTCTCCCAGCTGCAAGAGTAGCTGTGCAACTTTGGACAAGTTGCTCAACCTATGACTTAGCTTCCTCCCCTGTAAAATGGGAGTATTGATCCACTTTGCCTCTTGACTCATTCCGAGGACTGAATGAGGTCATAAGACACACGAAACCTTAGACTCAGCCTGATACAAAGCAGGTATTCAGTAAATGGTGTTACAATTGATTGGGAGTGATGGAATCTTCCAGTAACACTGCCAGAGGGGTTGCAACATGAAGGCTGTTGATGTTAGAACCTGCAGCTGTGGCTTCAGCAAGGAGGGTGAGGGAGGAGGCCTGAGTCAGAGGCGGGCAGAGTTGATGTTGTCCCAGACCTTTCACCGTCATCGAGCCCGAGCCCAGCGGCACCCTTCTCCACATTGCTGGTGACCTTCCCACTCATTCACTTCTCACTGGTGACTGCGGAGGGGCCATGGGTCGGGGAGTGCTCTCTCCTGCCATCTCCCGTATCTGGCTTCCTGTTCCTCTTGCAAAGACAAACACTGATCCAATCAACCTGGGCCCTTACTGCTCTGGGAGGTGTCCCGGGGCGCCAGCCTCTCAGCTCAGGGCCAGAGACCCAGGCCTGGTTCTGCCTGGAGAGGCCAAGCCCAAGCTTCCCCTAGAACACATGGGGAATAGTGGAAATGTTCAGGTTTGGTTTTTTCCTTGCAGTGAGTAATTTAAAACAAAAAAAAACCCTTTGTTTTAAAACTTTTTAGGAAGCCGAAATTTGAACAAACCAATTGTAGGAAAACACTTATGAGATAATCGGGGGAAAACTTGACCCCTCACTGGGTATTTCATGCTATTAAGGGATTATCATTACTCATTTTAAAGGTTGATAATGACATTATGGTTTTATTTTTAAAAAGAGTCCCTATCTTCTGTAGAAACATATAAAAATTGAAATATTTAGTGACATGACCTGGGCCTTGGAATTTGCTGCAAAATCATCCACGTGGAGAGAGCAGGCTGGGTACCAGGGAAACACGACTGGCCACGAGTTGGTAACTTTGAGTAGTGGGTGTGTGCAGGTTCATCTCATTACTCTACTTTTGTAAGTTTAACATTTTTCATAATAAAAATAAGTTGAAAACAAAAGATTAAGGCTAACACTATCTTTGGCACCAGGCAAATCTTGTGTATATTAAAATATTTGCTGGGACGCCTGGGTGGCTCAGAAGGTTAAGCGTTTGCCTTTGGCTCAGGTCATGATCCCTGGGATCAAGCCCCACATTGGGCTCCCTGTTCACCAGGGAATCTGCTTCTCCCTCTGCTGCTGCTCCCCCTGCTTGTGTTCTCTCTCTTTCTAACACGTAAATAATAAAAATCTTTAAAATAATATTTGCTGATGAGATGATACCATGTCTAGGATTTGCTTTAAGGTATTCCAGAAAAAGAAGAAAGTGGGGGGAGGGGACAGAGACTAAACAAGATTGGCAAAAGGTTGGCGCTTGCCGCAGCAGGTGATAGGTATTTATTCTGTTCTCTTCTGTCGATGTGTAAGGAAATTTTGAGAGTGCCCTTGATAAAAGGTTAAAGAGGAACATATGAATTCTAACTGGCCATTGGAGCCTGGTACCTTTCCCCATCTTTCTGAGCCTAGATCTCTCATGGCAAGATACATAGTAAGTGCTCGATGCAAGAAAGCTGTTACTAACACTGTTTTTACAGCAGGCAGTCTGCTCTGTCATTCCGCACCAGCTGATGCTCTCTGTCCCTTGTCCTCCACAACAAATGCAATGCCTTATGCCAGAGGTGGGCCCAAGTGACCCTCAGAAGGACAATGCCTACAAGCAGTGTCTCTACCTTCAGCTGGAACACATGGAGCAAGAGCTTCAGCTGGTGGGGCCCCGTGGCTTCCCCCAGAGCCAGAGCCACGCCCGG
The DNA here is from genome assembly GCF_002201575.2 of Neomonachus schauinslandi. NCBI lineage: Eukaryota > Metazoa > Chordata > Mammalia > Carnivora > Phocidae > Neomonachus > Neomonachus schauinslandi. Next base: position 52,436,385 of record NC_058418.1, on the reverse strand, counting down.
GCCCTCAGCCAGCTGCAGATGCTGAAGGGCTGCCTGGAGGGACAGCTGGGCACCCCACCCCCAGGGTACACCAGGTAATCCTCTCCCCTGGGTGCTTAGTGGGCACCTGCCCCCAGTGGGGGGCCTGCAGAGAGAGTGTATCCCAGGCCACCTTGGAAGGATGTTCACCCAGATCACATGTATAATATGAATAATACCATATTTCCTCAATTCTAAAGATCATTTTGTGAGATAGGCCAGCAATTTACAGGAACTTTCCCTTCAGAAAAAAAACAAACAACCAACCAAGTCATTAAATGTGCCCTTTGAGGTGGGTACCAGATAAAGAGGTGGGTATGAGATGCCAGATAGAATACAGAATAGCCCTTTGAGATGGGTACGAGATACAGGGTCTGAGAGGTCAAGGAGTTTGGCCACAGTCACGCAGCTGGTAAGGGTGAAGTGGGATTTGAACTTGACCTGGCAGGTGCCACTCTGATCACACCCACCCTGCATTTCAGCTTCTCGACGGCGAGCAAGCATCCTCGTGGCCTGCCCTGGTGGTGCGTCCTGGTGGGCTGGCTCCTGGTGGCAGCCACCAGCGGCGTGGCAGCCTTCTTCACCATGCTCTACGGCCTGCACTATGGGCGGGCCAGCTCCCTCAAGTGGCTCATCTCTGTGGCTGTCTCCTTCATGGAGAGCGTGTTTGTCACCCAGCCCCTGAAGGTCAGGCTGCCCTGGACCCCTCTGCCCACACTTTCCATCCTGCCAGCTGCCCTGTCCTTAGGCTCAGCCATTCCTTTATCTATTGATTACAAACCAGGTGGGGCCGGTGCCAGATGGGGAATTACAATGAACATAATCTCTGTAATAATCCAAGTTCTGGGACAGAGACTCTAGGCCAGGCCGAATGGCTTACCACGATGTGGCAAGTCAGCATCAGTGACCCTCAGAAGGGTCCTCGCCTCCATTCTATAAATGACAACCTGAGGTTAGGAAGGTAAGGTCACAAACATCTTGCCCTAGGTCACATGTATAAATATGAATAATACCATATTTCCTCAATTCTAAAAATCCTTTTAATTGTGAGATAGGCCAGCAATTTATAGGAACTTTACCTTCAGAAAACAAAACAAAACAAAACACCAAGTCCTTAAATCTGTGCATCATTTGGAAGATGCATTCCTATTTCTGAAATGTAAAGTTACTGTCAGAGTTGGAGAAATACTGAGCCCCAGCCTGGAGTTTGGAGCCACGGCTCCCCCTGGAAGGAGTCAGGTGGTAGGAATATATGTGTGTCTTGGGGTGGGGGGGGGGGTTGCTGCAGAAAGGAAGGGACATTTACAGTGAATCTTTATGCCTATGAGACTCTCCAAATCCCTAACCCCCATTTTACCTGATAGTCCCCAGTTCTGCCCTGAATAGCCTTTATCAGAAGGTTTAAACAACTCCCGACATCTCCTCCAGTCTAGTCTGAGAATAGTAAGAATGGAGTTGTGAGCCATTTTGTTCCCAACCAAAGCACAGAATCCTACGAAGCACAAGCTCAGGTGCAGAGATGAAGGCATGGATGGAATGAATTACTTAATACAGGAAGAAAGGGGGAGGGACGGAGGAAGGAGGGAGATGTAATTCAGCACTTGAGGTAGTATAAGAGATAAGAGGGAGCGCTACCGGCAGGGGAGCGCAGGTGGGAAAGCTCTGGTGTGAGAAGCAGGGTGAGCTCAGGATTCGCAGTCTCTCCTTGGTGGCCAGGTGCCCTGGCCCTCTGCCTGCACAGCCACGTCCCCTCTTGGCACAGGATGGCCTGGTTCCCACCTGACTTCCTCGGAGCATGGCTTCTGTGCCCAGGACCCAGATGTGGCCTTGATCCTGACCCCTCTCAGATCCCAGGAGTTGATAGTTTCCAACCCAGGCCTGGGGTTCACAGTGGGTGTTTTCTAGGTGCTGGGCTTTGCTGCCTTCTTTGCACTGGTCTTGAAGAGAGTGGAGGATGAGGAGGAGCTTGTGGCCTCCCTCCCAGGACATCTGTCTGGCCCAGGTAACCGTGCATAGGTGGAGGCAGGGGCCTGGAAACCAATGAAGCTGAGACAGCCCTACAGAGCCCAGCTGCTGACCTTCTTGCCCCATCATTCCTTCACCCCTGATTGGGAAAGCACCTCCAAACCATCCAAAACCAAATGACTCCTTCACTGTCTCTTGAGAAACCTTATTCCTTCTCTACCCCAGCCTTTCCCTCTGGCACCCAAGCACGACCGCTTGGCCAGAAGAGGCCGCTTGGGGGCCACACTCTGCCTGGCCATCATTCTCTGTGAAATCCCAAGCAAGCAACTTTCTCCTCCTAGACTCGGGGCCCTGGTCTTTAGAATGAAAACCAAAACAGAACATGCTTGCAGGTGGGTTCCAGGACAAGGGTCTGCAAACCACAGCCATGAGGCCAAATCTAGCCCACTGCTTGTTTTCGTAAACGAAGTTTTATTAAAACAGAGCCATGCTGACCCCTGCTGGACGAGGCCACTAGCAGCCCCCTGCCCCCCCCAACCTGATTTCTCACTTCTCAAACTAAACTCCCGAGAATGCCTACAATAAGATAATCACAAAAACAAACACGTAAACAGAACAGAATCAACACTCTAATAGTCTCTGCAGAGATTTTGATGTTTGGGGAAAATAAAACGGGAGCAAATAAACAAAAGGCATACCTATATTATTGTACTAACATTATTATATAGTGTGGTTTCCTTCTCATGGGCCTGTATTCTTCCACTCTAGGATAGGATTTGGGTTTGTTTTTGTTTTGGCTTTGCAGATCCATTAAAATCTTCCCAAGACAAAAGAGTAATTTTTGTCCAAAGAGACACCAGCTTCCAGGACAATTAAATATTCATTCAGTCATTCTTTTGGCAGCCACTCAGGGAGTACATCGAACAGGCAGTTGACTGTTCGATGACTTAGGAACATGATTTACATAAAATCCACTCATTGTGAGTGTGTAATTCATTGATTTTAGTAAATTTCTAGAGTTGTGCAACCATCCTCTTAACTCGTCATCCTCAAAGGTTCCCTCTTGACCATTTGAAGCCAATCCCTGCTCTCACCCCCGGCAATGCAATGCAGCAGTGGATGGAACGGTTGCCCTTGAAAAGCACAGCCCACAGGGGGAGACACATTAAACAAGTAAACAATGCTAGCGTGAGATGTGAGGAGAACCTGGGGAGAGAAGGGGAGAGTGCAGGCCTGTCTGCTGAGGTAGTACCTACATTGGCTCCTGGAGCCTGGCGAAGGGAGGGAATGCACACTGGGCCCTTGAAAAGGCCCTGAGGTGGGACAGAGCTTGTCATTTTACAGTGATTACTGACAGTGTGGCCCAAGCATGGGGAATTAGGGGAAGAATGGTTCAAAATGAGAGCCGAGAGGTGGGTGGGGAGCAGAGCTTTGGTAGCACCCAGGTCAGTGCTGGAGTTCTGGAGTGCTACATAGGAGAGAGGCGTGATCTATCTTGTGATTTGAGAAAGATTACTATGGCTGCTCTTAGGAAACCAGAAGTATTGGGTCAAAAGTACAAGTGGGGAAAAGACTATTGGAATGGTCCAGACAAGAGGTGACGTGTCCTGGCAGTGAGGGTGGTAAGAAAGGCATGGATTCAAAAGACAGTTTGGACAATACCCACCTATCAGAATGGCTAAAGTTAAAAGTAGTGATAATACCAAATGCTGACAAGGATGCCGAGAAACTAGAGCATTCACACACTGCTGGTGGGAATGTAAAGTGTTGCAGTCACTCTGGACAAGTTTGGCAGTTCCTTTCAAAACTAAAAATGGATTCACCATATGCTGCAGCAATTGCATTCTTGGGCATTTATCCCAGAGACTTGAAGACTTATTTCCATGCAAGAACTTGTATATACATGTTCAGAGCAGGTTCATTTGAAATAGCCAAATGGCCGCTCCTAGGAATCTACCCAAAAGAAATGAACATATATGTCTATACAAACACCTATATGTAAATGTTCATAGCAGCATTATTCCTAATAGCCAACACTAGTAACAATCTAGATGTGAATGCATAAACAAACAGGAGTGTATCCATACCAAAAAAGAAACTAAATACTAATTACACAACAACATGGATGGACTCCAAACCATTATGCTAAGCGAAAAAAAACCAGACACAAGAAACGATGCACTGTAGGATTCCATTTATATGTAATATCCAGAAAAAAATCTATAGAGACAGAAAGCAGATTAATGAGGCTGGGGGTGGGACAGACTGGGAGTGGGGACTAACTTCACGGGGATGTGAGGGAACTTTCTGGGCTGATGAGAATGTTCTAAAACGGTTGTGGTGATGGTTGCACAACTCTATAAATGTATTAAAATCATTGAATTGTAAACTTCCAATGGGAAAATTTATGAAAATTATAGCTCAATAAAGTGGCTTGAAAAAGATATACTTAGACATGACAGAAATTTGAAATATTAGTGACCCCCCTTCTTCCATCTGTTACAGTTATGGGAACACTGGGATCCGTCTTAGGGTCCAGGAGCATATGAAGGGAGGGCGTTGTGCTTTCAGTATGACAGAATTCTGAGCACAGGGATGGCAGGGGCAGAGGCGTGGATGGCAGCATTGGGAAATGGCTCCTGAGGAAGAGGAGTGGTGGATCCTGTTGTTCCTGGTGAGGGAGGAGGCTTCTGGCTGCAAAAGTAGAGGCCGGGTCCATTGCCCTTTGGGGGACTGTCCTCATGTCCTTGCTTTCACAGGCCCTTCTGCCTTGTTTTGAGTACAAAGATGCAGCAGAAAGGACATTTACCAGCCGCCTTTGGCCACTGACATCGAGAAGATGAAAACCACCCATCTCAAGGAACAGAAGGCATTTGCCTTCATCAGAGAAATCTTGGGTAGGCAACCAAGGTCACCCACAGCAGCCTCCCCACTCACTGCTTGTCAGCACAGACCTGAACAGACAATGGTGCAATCTTTGACAGACCCATGCTGCCTTTGGGCCTGTTTTCCTAAATACCAACTCACCCCAGCTTCTCCCCTACACTTAAAATCCCTCGATGGCCCCACATGGCCCTTGATAAAATCCATACTTCCTACTGTGGCTCCGCCCACCCTGAGTCGCCTCTTGTAGCCCCCTATGCCCTGAGCTCTGGTCACACCATGTTCTGCTGCTCCTGGGACTCCTTGCCCTCTCTGGACCCCAGGCCTTTGCCCAGGCTAATCTAATCTGCTTGGAATGTGCCTCCCCTCCTCCCCATTTTTCTTCTGGCTAATTCCTTATTCTTTAATTCTCAGTCCAAAGACTGTCTTCAGAAAGACTGCCCAAGCCTGCTGACCAGGAGCTTTCAAACATCACTGTGTATCTTAGTCTGTGTTCCCCCATAAGCAGATTGGGGTACAAGTAGTTGGTTTGGGAGGTGATCCTGGGAAACACTGGTAGAGAAGAGAAGGGAGGTGAAAGGTGTGATGAGTGGGTTCCGTGTGGGAACTGGAGCTCAATCCTGCTGGGGACCTCTGTGGGGGCATGTAGTACACACTCCTGGGTTGTCACGCACAGGTCACTGGTGAGGGCTGCTCTCGGGGAGGACATGGACCCTGCAGCACATACAGCCAGACAAATGCAGAGAGCAGGGGAGCTTGCAGAGGAGTAGCAGCATGTTGCAGAATGAAGAGAGCCCAGAGGTGTGGGCAGAGCCCCAATTCATCCCAGGGAGGGGTTGCTGAGGTGCATATTCCCAGGCCCTGGACCCAGAGATTCTGGGTAAGGCTCTGCATCCCCCACATTCTAATGGCTGGCATCCTAAACTAAATCTTTGTATGTAAGGGTCCCTTACATCACACTCACTTGTCCACAGGTGAGCTCCACGAGGGCAGGGGACACAACTGTCATTTTCATTGCCTTGTCCTCAGCGTTGCAACATGGCAGAGCCCCATTTTTAGAAGATTCTTTTAAAGAAACGTTTATATAGCATGAATTCTGGGCAGGCACTATTTTTAAGTGCTAATAAATATTAATTTGTTGACTCCCTCATTACAACCCTGTGAAATAAAATTATTATCCCCATTTCACAGATGAGAGTAAAGCAGAGGGGTTAAGTCACTTGTAAAGGGCACATGGATAGGAAGTGGCAGAGCCAGGATTTGAACCCAGGCAGGAAGCTCATGATCTGTGGACTTTACTCCTCCCCACTGTCTAAGGATTGGTTCCACTGTCACTAGGGGGGGCAAGTAGCTGGTCTACAAGACGTCGACTATTCTGAGCTATATGCCATTCCACTTCCTGCCTTGGACTTGGTGGGAGGTGGGGGACTATGCCTGACCAGAGGCTGTGCCTCCGTTTTCAGCATACCTGGGCTTCCTGTGGATGCTGCTGCTGGTTGCCTATGGGCAGAGGGACCCCAGCACCTACCACTTCAACAGACACCTTGAGCACAGCTTCACCCAAGGCTTTTCAGCTGTGTTAAGCTTCAAGGAATTCTTCATGTGGGCCAACCCACCCTCATGAGCAACCTGTACAGTCATTACCCAGGTACTCTCCCTTCACCCCAGGACGTGTGTCAGCTCCCCTGTGCAGACTCCTTTCTAGGAACAGGAGTGGGTCACTGTCACCATCAGCCATATGCTTTGAAGGAGAGACCCTCAGAAGGTTGTGTATGCACAAGAGAAGGGCCTTAACCCTCCTCTGATGCAGAGTGGAGGACTTCTAACTGAGAGATAACCGAACATGAATCGGCTAGGCAGAAACAGTATACCAGGCAAAAGGGACAACGCTAGAAAAGGCAAGCCTGAAACACCACAGCACTGCTGTTCCTGGAATTACAAAGCATTGAGTGTGGCTGCAGTGTAAGGTATAAGTTGAGTAAGAAGCAAAGCAGGAGAGAGAAATAGGGACCAGATCATGAAGGGTCTCAGAAGTTCATATTGCGAAAGCATTGACAGTTTCTCTGAGGGAGTAACATAATCAAATTTGCATTTAAGAAGGATCATTGGGCGCCTGGGTGGCTCAGATGGTTAAGCGTCTGCCTTCGGCTCAGGTCATGATTCCAGGGTCCTGGGATCGAGTCCCGCATCGGGCTCCCTGCTCCGTGGGAAGCCTGCTTCTCCCTCTGCCTCTCTCTCTCTATCTCTCATGAATAAATAATTAAAAAATCTTTAAAAAAAAAAAAAAGAAGGATCATTGCAGAATCCTGTGGAAGTTGGAATAGAGAGTAGTTAGGATGCTGGGGAGAAATGATGGGGCTGATGCAGGGATGAGAAGCAGGAGTGATGGAGAGATGGGCATGGGTGCAGATAACACTGAAGAGGTAGAGTTGATGAGCCTTGCTGACCATTAGGATGTGGGCATTGAGAGAAAGGGTACAAAGTGTCTCCAAGTTGATGACTAGGTGGTGGGGGTACCATTCCTCAAGAGAAGTTATGCAGGAAGTAGAAAACACCTAAGGTAAGAAGATGGTGATGAATGTAGCCTTTGGTTGACCATGAACTACTTACTCTTGACTGTTTCTACAATGGGTACATTGAAGTTCACATTAGCATCCAAGCCAGGATGCACTAAGACGATTTTGATGGCTAGGCTGACCCACCTGTTTTTCATCTCCAGGCTTTATCACTGATGGGAACTCTAAGCTGGCTGGCAGTGCCCAGATTCGCCAAGTGAGGGTCCTGGAAAGCTCTTGCCCTCTTGTCCCACAGTTGCAGGCTTCTCTTGATGAATGCCATGCACCATATTCCCTGGATATTGAAGACCTGTCAGACTATGGGGAAGGCTGGAATGCCTCCATACCCAATAACAGCAGTGGCTTTTCCCAGGCTTGGCAGTACCAGAGCCAGAGCCAATGCCGAGAGTATCCCATCTGGGGCAAACTCACTGTGTACCGGGGAGGAGGTTATGTGGTCCCTTTGGGGACTGATCGCAAAAGTGCATCAAGGTAAGACTCACTTGACTCGTGTGTGGCCAAGGAAAGCCATTTGCTAGACTCTAGGTCTGATTAACAGGGGCAGCAAAGCTCATTCATGTCATTGTAGGGAGGGACTGGGGGACTCAGAAGTATTCAGATTGTATTTCCAGGCCCCTGGAAACTGCAATCTCAGAGTCCCTCTCCAGCACTCTCAGCCTGATGGGCTGAGTCTGGTGGCCTCTGCAAGAGCCAGTATAGTGATGGGGAACTCTACCACACAAAGCCATCCACCATCAGGCAGGTGGGAATTGGTTAAGGCTCTTATCCTTAGCGAAGAATCATGTTTTTATGTGCAGTGAGTTACAGTACCAAGGAAGAGCACTGAGTATGGAGCATTCACTGTTCCTATAGTGATAGAAGCAAGCGTGCTCTTTGTCTGAAGGATGTCACCTTATCCCTCGAGGTTGCTCACTACAAACATAGCCTTAAGAAATGGCTTGGGCAAAGCCCAGCCAGGAACTTGCATTCCTGGAATACCCAACATGATTGTGCATGGACATCCAGAGCCCATGCAGACCGCCTCTCCCAGCACACTCTAGAGTTAGAGAGCCCTACGTGTGAAACCCTGGCACTGCTCCTGTTAGCTCTGTGGCCCCAGGCAAGTTAGTGAACCCATGTGCACCTCAGTCTTCTCTAGGAACACAGGTAACAAACCCCCAAGGAGAACAACTGGCAGGGGTCCCTTAGCGTTAAGGACAGGACAGGAATAGTCAATTTCAGCATAAGAGGGGTTTTCCTGCCACTTGCAACAACTGATATTCTCTCTTCTATACACCAGGCAGGACACAGAGCCAGTGGGCACAGGGCGTATTTTAAAATAGGCCCATTACTATTGCTGCCAGTAAAACAGCTGTCACTATTACACACACACACACACACACACACACGACATGCTATTGCATTTTCTCTTCACAATGTTCCCGAAGCACTGGTGTTAACACTATTGTAGATGAGGAGACTGAGTCCTGGAGAGGTTATCAGCTTGCCATGAGGCAGTCAGGATTTGAACCCTGGTCCCTCCAGCACATGCTCTTTCCACAACACCAGTGGGCAGACCTCCAGGAACTGGTTTCATGTGAACTGCCAACCCAAGAGAGGTCTCTACTGCTGCTATTGCTGCCTGCTTAAGCCCGTGATTTTCTACGCGGTTCCTCTCACATGGTGGTCCTTAAACTTTAAAAAGCGGCACAATCCCCTGGAAGGCTCATCAGAACACAGATCCCTCAAACACAGATCCCCCAGAGGAGTTTGTTTCGAGAGATCTGGGGTGGGGACTGAGAATCTGCATTTCTACTGAGTTTCCAGATGATGTGGATGCTGGCAGAATGGGGACCACACTTTGATGACCTCTTCTCTAACATCCAGGAGAGCATGGGTGCCAAGACACTGCACCATTGGTGGGAAACTGTGATCACTCCCAGGAGCAGCCCCAAGGCCCTATGGCCCTGGGCATAGAGGGCAGGGAGCCACTGTAGTTGGAGATGTCCCTAATTAGCCCTCTTCCTACAGAATTCTCCAGTATCTCTTTGACAACACCTGGCTGGACAGACTGACCAGAGCCGTTTTTGTGGAGTTCACTGTTTACAACGCCAAGGTCAACCTGTTCTGCATCATCACTCTGACCCTGGAGGCTAGCGCCCTGGGTGGGCAGGCTTGCCTGTGACCCCGTCTAGAATGTTCTGGAAGACAGACTCCCCTCCCTCTGGGCCAGGCCTCCTGACCAGGCTGGGTCTCGCTGCCCCAGGGCCAGAGTTCTGGGGCCAATGGTTGTTTGGGAGATTCGGGGGTGGGTCTTGGTTCTCCCTGGGCACCCAAAGGCCAGGTTCCAGGGCTGCTCCAGCTTTATTCCTAGGTGCCTCCACTTCTCTCTGGCCTGTCTCCCAAGATACCCTGAGGGAACCCAGTTGGAGTCTGAAGGCAGCTCATCACCTTGAGCTTCCTGCTCTGGGGAAGGCAGGTTGGGGAGGGGATGACCTGGTTACAGATAATTTCAGCTAAAACAACATTTTACAACTTGTACCTCAACCTACAGGACAAAGTACATTTTACATTATTTTCCAACACACACACACACACACAAAGATACATAACTGAGACAAAAGCTTCAAAAATATATTCCTTCACTACATGCAATATACTCTGATATTTTGTGTTCTGTTCCATTTCTTTTTCCCCATTTCCCACCTTCCACCTCTTTTAACACTATCAAAATCTATTGAAAACACTGACCCAAAGCTTCATCAGCTAATAACGAATTTTCCTAAAATTCAACCACCTCTCCTTTCAAAATTAAGCCATTTTTAGTATCAAATTACATTTTTAATAGAGCTAATACATGCCTGTAGTTTTTAAATTTCATAATAGTAGAAAGAAAAGTAAAAGGCCTTCAACTTTCATGATCACTGGCCACTGTCAAGTGCTTCTTTTAAATCCTTTTGTGTGTGGGGGGGTATTTGTATCCTTGTGTTCTCCTACTTCTTTTTGCCACCTTTGTGATTCTTAGGTACCAATTAAACAGCCTGTCCCCAAACACATTTAATTAGATTATGTGTTTCTACAAATGAGAAATGAGGATTGGGTTTCAGGTCTGGTTGGTTCAAGCAGTCCACTGATATTGGCAAGGACTCAGGTTGTTTGTGTCTCTCCATTCTGACATTTTCGGGGTTGGCTTTGTATTCAGAGGCGATAGCCTTATCAAACTTTTTTAAATCATTACTAAAATATCATTACAATACTCCCCCCAAAAACAAGACACATAAATGGACGAAAGATGATTCAAAAGAAGGCTGAATTTTAGGCATACTGGTCAATAGATGAATTGATCTTCAGTGAACTCTCTTTAGGTGAACCAGCTTTAAGTGAGCCAGCCTGGAGTAAATGAATGTTCAGTGAGTTGTGTGCTTTGGCTGGAGGTGACTGAGGGCACAAATGGCTGACACCAGATGCAGAGGATAGGGAGTGGCTCTTTCAGAGCAGCTTCCTGCATCCCCTCTAATATGTCCATTATCTTTGACATCCACTATGTGTCCAGTCCCTTGGGTCTGTGGGTCTAAAGGACCTTTATCTTCTCTTCTGCCCTGGCCAGCCCTCAGAATGCCTGAGCTTTCATCATGCCACTGATGACTTCCAGTCAGAAGTGGTGGCTCTGAGCGGGTGGGTGACCAGGAGTGAGCAGAACATGTTTTGCTTCCCAGGAACCTTCTTTGCACATATGAGCCTGCAGAGCCTGCGCCTGTACCCCTTCACTGACGGCTGGCACCCCTTCGTGCTAGCAGCAGAAGCCATCTACCTCCTGTTCCTCCTCTACTACATGATTTTGCAGGTGAGGTGTAGACTACGGCTCCATGGGATGGAAGCAGCAGTGTGCCTGTTCCCTCTCACACACATTCCCCAGAGTGAAGCCTCAAGAAAGAAGAGGGGAGTGTTCTGCTAACCTGTTTGCCATAGCACCCTTTTGGTCCTTCTGCAGTCCTGAGAGCTGACCCAGATCAGGGACCAGCTTTCAGCACCTCTCAGGAACTGAGACTCAGAGGGTGGTCCTTCCTGAGTGGGGAAGGGAGAGGAACTGAGACCTTCCAAAAACGCCAAAGGTAGCTGGCAGTTCACCTGTGGTCCCTGGGAATTAGGAAAAAATCCCCTCTGCCACCTTTAAATAGCACCATGCTGCAAAACGAAGGTGCCGATGTTGATAATGACGGTGGTTTGAGGAAGCTGGGAACTCATTTGAAGCTTGGTACATACCCCCGCCCCTGCCCCGCCAAAAATGCAAATCAGACATCTTGAAAGGGCCTCCCCATCCCCCGGCTCAACAGCCACAACAACCACTTTGAAGTAAGGATGATACTTTGATTGTTTACCACGTGTCAGACATTGTGTGAAGAACCTTGAGTGGATTTTCTCCTTTAATACCAGGAGAAAGTTTCTATTGGCTCCACTTCACAGAGTAGGAAGCTGAAGCCCAGAGACATTAAGGAATTTTTCCAAGGCCAAAACTGAATCCAGAGAGTCTGACCCCTGAACTCGACACTCAACCCCTCTGTCGCACCTCAGACTCATAAACCTCGATCCCACGGGGCCTCTGAGCATCACCATTGCAAACCCAACAGGGAACAGTCATCAAATAGCAACCTTAAGAACATCAAAGGAGGCCCATCCACCACCCACCCCCAGCTCACTCCTCCCCTCTGGATTGCCCTCACCCTCTGCCTGCAGCTGCCACACAAAGCTTCTCTCCAGAGCCCTTACATCTTTCTCAAAATGCCACTTAAGCAGTTCTTAAAATCTTCTGCCATCTCCATCCCTTTATAATGGAAGCAAACTTGAGCCTCTTAGCAGCCAAACACAAACCCATTCTCCGTAAGAGTAGGGAGGAGGAGGGAAATAGAACAGAACGGTAGGAAGATTCTCTTTAGTGGGAGGGAAAAACAGGAGGGAGGCCTAGAACTTGCACAGCGTAATTCCTTTCGACGACATGTGACACCCGATAGGGAAAGAGGATTAAAAACAAAGTCTCCTGCCAATCTAGAAAACTTCTCCACAAAGGTAGGAAAAAAAAACTACTTTAACAAAATTACTCATTTTTAATTGTGGTAGATAAATATATATAGCATAAAATTTACCACCTTAAACATCTTTAAATGTACAGCTCAGTGGCGTTACGTACATTCACATCGACGTGCAACCATCACTACCATCCATCTCCAGATTTTTTTTCCTCTTACAAAGCGGAAACTGTACCTGTTGAACAATAACTCCCCACTTCCCCCTAAGAAAACAACTTTTCTTATTGAATAAGCATGATACTGTGATGAACATCCCAGGCAATCCACTAAGAGATTCCAAAGACAGAAAGGAGTCTCACCCTTGCATTGCCGGTCAGATAGGACCCATTTTATATTCATCCTTAAGATAAACAGTAATTAATCCTCAAGAGGATTTATGGAATCATCTGTCCCACTAGTCCATCCTAAATTCACCCGGTAATTGGAGTGGCCACTTGTGTTTGCTAACTGCCTTTATCAAAAGGAAAAATAAATGTACATGTTCACACTAGGAGGTAATTTTGCAACCTCGAGCCAGGGGCCTACCATTTGGCTCTTACCCTCCCAGGGAAACTGGGAGTGAAGGGCACAACCTTCCTTCCTTTGTGTTCACACTTCAAAGAGAAACCTCCCAGGTCCTTTAGAAAAACATTCCTGAGGCTAGTTTAACTTTCAAAAAAATTTATATATGTCTCAAAGGGGCAGAGAGAGATTTCACAATTACAAGTTTTCTAAAGTAAATGCTCTATGAAAGGGTGGGGGGTTCTTTCCCATTCCCCAATTTTTTGCATCAGAGATAATTAAATGTTTTTCTTGTTAGATGCTGTATTTACTCTTATGTAGCCCCCAAATTCTGCAGCCCAAGTTGGTAATGAAAGCAGGGTTGGGGGGGGGGTCTGTGCACAAGGCAGGGGAGAGGCCCCAGGCACTCTATGGCTTCTTTATTGAGAAGCCTGTCCAGGATACAGTAGGCCCCTGCTGGAGAGTCATCTTGGGGGGGTTTGGAGAGCCATGGTGGAAGGGGTAGGGAGGCACAGTTCTGGCTACAGCATTTGGTAGAAGCTCCAGCTCCTTTCCCAGGCCAAGCTCATGAGGAAACAGAGGTGGTGCTATTTCCATAGCAAGTGGAATCTTTTGGAGCTGACCATCATCCTGGCCAGCTGGAGTGCCCTGGCGATGTTTGTGAAGAGGGCCATCCTGGCAGAACGTGAAATCCAGCGCTACCGGAACCATGGAGAGGAGTAAGTGGTTCTGCCTTGGCCCCCAACTCCCACACTAGACCTGCTTCCTCCAGCTCTGTGGCCCCAGGGTCGGGGGGGGGAGACCCCCCTGGGGGGTGGTTTGAAATCTTGTTGACCCTCAGATCATCAGGGTCACTCTTTTTAAAAACATAACTATAGCTACCACTTAGACTCAGGTTTGGGGCCTGACACATCTGCAGTTGAGAGGGCTCTTTAATACAAAATAGAACAATATCTTACTTTTGCAAATCTTACCAAAACATAAGACCATGTGACACCCTGTGAAGGTCTCTGCCCCAAAGATGTAGTAGCACACCAGTCTGCCTACATCTGCTACTGTTTACATAAAGTGTCCACTCTGCTAGACCAAATGCACTAGCCCACCAGATGCTTGCAAGAACCCACGGTGGTAGACGTTGTTACTACCCGGACGAGGGTTTGCCTCTTGGTGGGTGTCGAGCCAAAAGACACGACCAAGCCAAAAGAATAGGAAAAGGAAGAATTTTACTTGCAACAAGTAAAGGAGAACACCGAGGATCTTTCCCAAAGCAGTGTCTCCCCAAACCACAAAATTGGGAAAGTTTTAAGGTAAGGGTGAATACATATTCGAAAGGGCTTGCATGCACAATGGGGAATACAGCATGGTATTGGGGCAGAAATCATCTAAGGGTAACTGAGTCCAGGTTGAAGTCACTAGGGCTGGCAAAGGTCAGCATTATCATTTCCCTGGCTTTAGTTGGTCTGGTATCTGAGTACTCAAGGGGGTTTAGATCCTGCAAAGAGAACTCAAGAACGTACATCAGGTCAATCTTGGCTTTGTTTTAGCACAGATTGTCCCTGATATGATCAGACTATATCCTGGCCTGATAATGGCTGTTTTATTCTTACATTCATTCACAGGATGGCCAGGGGCCTAAAATGACTTCCTATGTCAAGAAAGCTAGGTCTTTCTGTTTCTGGGGACTCCTAACTCTTTCTGCTTACATTAACAATATTCCATTTTACAAATAAAGAAATTGAAAGGATGCTTGGGTGGCTCAGTCAGCTAAGCATCTGCTTTCGGCTCAGGTCATGATCCTGGGGTCCTGGGATCGAGTCCCACATCTGGCTCCTTGCTCAATAAGGAGCCTGCTTCTCCCTCTGCCTGCTGCTCTCCCTGCTTGTTCTCTCTCTCTGACAAATAAATACATACATACATATATACAATCTTTAAAAAAAAAAGAAAAGAAAGAAATTAAAGCTCACAGAGGTAACTTCCCCAAGCCACAGAGCTAAAAGGTGGCGAAGTAGTTTAAACCTAGCTTATGTGAGGGGCTCAGTCAGTACAACATGCGACGCTTGATCTTGGGATTGTAAATTCAAGCCTCATGTTGGGTGTAGAGATTACCTAAAATAAAATCCTTAAGGGGTACCTGGCTGGCTCAGTCAGTAGAACATGCGACTCTTAATCTCAAGATCATGAGTTTGAGCCCTATGTTGGGTGTAGAGATTACTTAAAATCTTAAAAAAATTTTTTTTAAAAACCCCAAAAACCTAGCTTGTGTGTCTCTAGGATCGCAATCCTTACTTCAAACCATTGTGTTTCTTGACTCATCCACTAATTTTATTGATATGGATAATATTTATTTATTGTTGGATGCTGTACACTGTTACAAAAACACCACTTTAAAAGCACTATTTCATCTACTTTAATCTTCCCCAAATTTCTGAAAGACAGAATTATGAACATCCCCCCCCCCTTTTTTTTTTTACAGATAAGGAGATTGAGGCTCAGGAAGGATGTCTGTCCAAGGTCAGAGAATTTGGAAATAAATGGAAATGCAGGGCCTGTAATTTGAACTCTCCATTCCTAACCTATTCCCTAGGCTGGTTCATTTAGCTCACAAACCTTCACTGAGCTCTAAATGGCATGAGAGAGGGTTAGGTATTTTAAAAGAGGCAGGAAAAAGGTACTGCAGAAGCCAAAGGAAGAAGCAGCCATCCATAACAGCAGCCCCAGTCTGCTCAAAGGGAAGGAAGATTCTGGAAGGCAGGAGATTAGGTAGAAGGGTAGCTTTCATTCAGGCATTATAAATGTATATTAAATGCTTTTACAAACTTGAGATCATGTAATTTTGTTCCATAATGATGAAGGATAGTTGGAAGAAAGGCAGGCAGGGACAAGGGGCCCCACCCTAAGAGGAAACCACCCTTAAAAGGATTTTACACCACCCTGGAAGGAGCCCTCCACCCTTTCCCACTGATGGATGACAAAAACCTGATTGGATGACAGGAACATGGAGGGTTCATCAGATTAAAACAGCCGACAACAAGCCCATAAAGACCCCTAGACTTAGGAACTCCAGTGGCAAGCCTCTCAGGTCCCCTCCCTCTTCAGGAGCTTTGTATTATCACTTTACTATTGCTTAATAAACTTTGCTTTGCTGCCCACCACTCTTTGTCTGGTCTACCTCTTCATTCTTCGAAGTGGTGTGGCCAAGAACCACAGGCACCAAGGGAAAAAGGAAATCCTTTAACAATAACCTCTTCTCCATCTATGTCACCAGATGTAGGCCTAGTCCATTTTACTTTTTTCTTTTTTTTTTTTTTTACGTAGGCTCCATGCTCAGCTTAGAGCCCAACATGGGGCTTGAACACACAACCCTGAGGTCAAGACCTGAGCTGAGATCAAGACCTGAGCTGAGATCAAGAGTGGGACGCTTAGCCGACTGAGCTGCTCAGGGACCCTTAGTTCTATGTCATTTTAACAATACACCAATATTAAGACTGAATTAAAAGTGCAAATACAGAAAGTGAAGGGAATGAAGGGCAGGGTGGGAGGGCAGGAAGGACCCAGACTTTGGAATCAGACATGCCTGGATTCCAACTCTCATTCTTTCACCACTAGTTAGGTCACTAGTCTATGACCTTGTGCCAACTCTTCGTCCTTATCTGTAAAACACAGACAGCAATACTTACCTCATCCAGTGGTCTTGAAGATCAGTTGAGATAATGCAGTTGAGGTTCATTAGGTCCTTACTTAGCACAGAAAGTGAATGATACTTCCATCCTTCCTTCAAATGCAAGGGCAGTGCAGACATACACTCAAGACAAGTGTGAGAGAGAATGTGGCATCTAGGGAACCCGAACCAGGAGGGGAGGCTCACAGAATTCCCTCACTTCCATCTTCTTGACACTGGGAGTATTTCCATAGCTCTGCAGCCATTAACCAAAAATGCTAGGAAATGGTCCCATGACTACCATCAACATCATCATCCCTATCATAGGCGTCATCTTCACCATCATTCTTACCACCACCACCATCAGCCCTATCATTATCACCATCATCACCACCACCATCACCTCCATCATCACTATCGTCATCCATATCATAACCATCATCACCACCATCACCATCATCACCAGCTCATCATTACCTAGCTGGGGAGATTGGACCAGTTCTATCTCCCAGACCTATTGTGGGAAGTGATGGCCTCTGAGATCATAATAAATCTAATCCTGCATCCTGGGCTGAACTGAGCCCAAATGAGCTCTGGCTGAGCTTCTCATAGTCTCTGAGACCCAGTCTCCCCTTTTGGTCCCACAGGGGTATCAGTTTCAGTGAGACAGCAGCAGCTGATGCTGCCGTTGGCTACATCATTGCCTTCCTGGTATTGCTGTCCACAGTGAAGCTTTGGCATCTGCTCAGGTTGAACCCCAAAATGAATATGATCACTTCAGCCCTATGCCGTGCTTGGGGGGACATATCAGGCTTTATCATCGTCATCCTTATCATGCTTCTGGCTTACTCCATTGCGGTGAGTGGCTCCTTCAGTGAAACCTTCAGGGCTGGTCTCCTTGGAAGCACAGGCTTCTCAGTGGTGGGGGGTTGAGGGTTAGGGTAAGAAGACTTTGGTACCTGAGGGAGATGGTGGAGCTTCTGAGTCCAGGGCTTTTTAGCTGGGAGCTCATAAACTGGCCACCCCAAATGGCAAAGGCTGGAGACCTCAGTTGGGTAAGAGTGAGGGAGTATAGTCTCTAAGACAGAAAGGGCTGACTACCTCCAATAAAGGATTCCTTTCTGTATCTAGACCCTGCCTGGATGTGCCAGTTCTCCTAAGATCCCAACTGCTCAGACATGCACAGAACATTCCCTCTGTGTTGGGGGATGTGGAGATGAATTGGGCAGAGAAGGGGAAGTGAGGACAGATACAACTGTAGACTATGTCACTGCTCAATGCCTTACACATGAGGCATGAACTTAATAGGGCCAAAAATCATTTCATTCGTCCCTTGACACTGAGAGCTTTTTGGCAATCACATCTCTTTTGTGAATGAAAAAAATATTGCATTATCAACTCTTTTATTATCAATGAATGTGGGAAACAAAGACCCTCTGCCAAATTTTGATCTCCATCTAAATATGCCCCCATCCTCTCCAAGTCCACATTCCCCATAATACCATGGCTCCCGCTCCTCTGTGACCTTTCACCCAATCCTGACCCACTCTCTACCCCAACCCCCCTCCCAGTTCTTGCCTTGGCCCCAGCCAGTCTCATATTCCATCATCTTTGACCTCCATAGCACCTAGTGCTCCCTCTTATGCTAGTCCCACTCCCTCTCTAACCCTCTCCACATTCCTCATCCTTTTCCTGTCCCTATCACCTCAACCCTGACTCCCTACTCTCTGACCCTACTCCATCTTCCTCTCTCACCCTGAGAAATGGGGTGAGGTGGGTTGATGCAGTGATGGAGGGTATATGCTAAAAAGCTGGAGTCTGATTTTATAAAAAATTCTCCACCTGACTCCTCAATTCACATGGATTCAGTCCTCCATCTGCAGTGCAGGAGCTGCAGGGATACTGCAGTGTCCTCTGGGACCAGAAGTCACCAACTCAGAGCCAAGGGAGTGCTGGGCCTCCCTGACACAACAGTGGAAATCTTTGGGGGGAAGGGTGCTGTGGTGAGGAGGAACTATGGTGGGGGGGGAGGGGCGGTAAGGCCCTATCCAGGCAGAAGCCTGTTGTTATCCAACCCAACTCCCCCGGAGCAAAGAGGTTAGGGCCTCAAAGAGCCCATTTTCATCGCTGAATCTTAGAGCAGTCATCGGAGTGAACACAATAGTGCCTGAGCCCCAAAAGTGCGTATGCATCCCTTACAGAACTGGCTATGTACACACACCCACTTGCAAGCCCCTGTAGGTACCAACAGTAGGTACAGCCAGGCCAAGGGTGTGGCTGACCCAGAACACTGTCTCCACTGTCAAACAATAGGCGTTAGGTGTGGGGTGGGGAGGTCACTTGGTTTCTTTCTCTGTTCACAAGGACTCTTTCCATAACAGTCAAACTTAATATTTGGTTGGAAACCCCGTTCCTACAAAACCCTCTTTGATGCAGCAGAAACGATGATCAGCCTTCAGCTAGGAATCTTTAACTACGAGGAGGTAATGGGGTGTGGTGGGGTGGGGGTGGGGGACATAGACACTGCCATCTACACCAAGCCTTTATGAAAATTAGAAAAAGCACCCTCCTCAAATGCCTCCTCCTGGGTGAATGTTACCCCTTGGGTCCATGGCTTGGTAAGCACAGGGCAACTTTGGACAAATAAAATTGTTTCCCTTCCTCTAGGCAGACAGCCCCACACTAGGACCCATAGCTTGCCCTGGGGACCCCAGCTTACGGGAGAACAACAGGCACTGGCTACTCAGGAGAGGGCTGTGCTGGGAGGTCTCTAGAAGAGAATGCTCCTGGCCCTAGCCAGGAATGGTAACCATACTTGGAAATGGTGGCAGTAGGGAGTAGGGGGTGCTCTCTCTCCTAGGTCTCTCCTAGCAGCTCTTGAGAGCACTGCCCGGCAGAAGGGGACCTTCCTGGTCCCAGGCTCTGCCTAGTCTGGGAACCAGTTTTCCCTCTAAGGGTGCCTAGGGGAAGTGGCCACTAGGACACAGGACTCCTGGGGGTGACTCTGGCTTTCTTCCCCACAGGTCCTGGACTACAGCCCAGTGCTTGGCTCCTTCCTGATTGGGTCTTGCATCATTTTCATGACATTTGTGGTGCTGAATCTATTTATCTCTGTCATCCTGGTGGCCTTCAATGAGGAGCAAAAATATGATCAGGTGAGTCCCTTTGGCCTATTCTTCAACAGTCACTGACCTTGAACTAGGAAGAGACTGAGCAGCATTAGACATTAAGGGGATGTGAGAGACCACTGTAGCCCAAAGCCCTCATTTCATGGGAGGGGAAACAGGAGCAGAAGGAGGAAATTACTTCCCTAAGATGCCAAGCAAATGAAGGGCAGACTAGAA
Source organism: Neomonachus schauinslandi (assembly GCF_002201575.2). Classification (NCBI taxonomy): domain Eukaryota; kingdom Metazoa; phylum Chordata; class Mammalia; order Carnivora; family Phocidae; genus Neomonachus; species Neomonachus schauinslandi. Next base: position 52,416,377 of record NC_058418.1, on the reverse strand, counting down.
TCAGGTCTCCTGATTCCCAAGGTGGCACTCCCGCTCATGACCGCAGTGATTCTCAGCCCTACTTGTACATTAGAATCACGTGGGGGCTTTTGGGACGTCTGCTGCAGCACTGAGACCAATAAACACAAAATCCCTGGGGGGAATGAGTCAAACACCGGTATTTTTGACATCTTCCCATGTGATTTTAATACACAGCTGAGTCTGAGAACCTGTTAAAAATGATTAAAGCAGATAACTTAGGTGATATAAACTTTAACACTTCATGAAGTGGACAGTTTCCACTCAGAGAAGTACAAATGGGGTGGAAGGCAGGAAGCTTTTACAGGATAAATAATAAAGAACAGGAAGAGAAAAAAATATATATATATCTGATTGGCTAGGGCCACACAGTCAACCTTGTTAGGGGTGAGACAGAAAAGAAAATAAGTATAGAGCCCAGAGGTGGCTTGGTGTTTGGGGACTGGCTGACCTGATATACTGAATTCTGGGCAGGGAAGCATTTACAGGGACACAAAAGTTCTGTAAGCTTCGGTTTGCTGTCATGGCACGCCAGGCAGGAGCAGCTCCATCTTGGGCCTAGAAATTTATTTCAACAAGTCATATGGTAACTAGCTTAAATTTTGAGAAGCTGGCAAACAATTTCCCAAAGCGGCTGCACCGTTTCGCTTTCCCAGCAGCAATGCACGAGGGTCTTTGCACATAAATTCCTAAGAGCCTCTGTTGGGGGTGGTAGAGGGAATTTTATTCTCATCACAGGGGAAGAAGGAACCTCCTGGGGATAAAGGTGGGAGCATACACCTTTGGGATTCCCAGAAGGGGACTCCCAACACAAAATTGACTCTAAATACTTAAGTGACTTTGGCAGAGACCAAACTGGACAATAAAACCATGATTTCCCGTTAGAAAGAAAGAGAAGGGCGCCTGGGTGGCTCAGTTGGTTAAGCGACTGCCTTCGGCTCAGGTCATGATCCTGGAGTCCCTGGATCGAGTCCCGCATCAGGTTCCCTGCTCGGCAGGGTGCCTGCTTCTCCCTCTGACCCTCCCCCCTCTCATGTGCTCTCTCTCTCTCATTCTCTCTGTCTCAAATAAATAAATAAAAATCTTTAAAAAAAAAAAAAAAAAAAAAAAGAAAGAAAGAGAAACCACCAAAGAGGATGGTTCTATGTACGTCACAAGGTTCTTTTTCCCTCTTCAGCTGTCGGAGGAAGGAGAGATTGTTGATTTGTTGCTGATGAAAATACTCGGTTTCCTGGGTATTAAATGTAAAAAAAAGGAGCCTAGCAACAGCAGTGAGCAGCCCAAGTAGTGGTCAGAGGCCCAGTCCCCTCCAGCTGTACCAGCTGCACCCAAGGGTTAAGGTCTTCATCCACACATAAGCATCTGTAGAGGGGGGAAGGCCAGAGCCTCAGACCTATGTTTATTGGTGATTCTACAGTCTCTCTGTATGTTTTCCTGTATGCATAGAAAAGTCACCAAGCCTGGTAAGTGAAAAACTAAAAAAATATATATACAGATATGTGCAATTGCCACTACTGTAATAGACTGTTTGTTCAAATGTATTTCCTTCTAGAAATAAAACAAATATTGTCTGGAGTTTGGGGAAAATAATCTCTATGGATTATTTCATCTTCTTGGTTGGTCAGGGGTTGCTTCTGAATGATTCTTGCTCAGGGTTTCTCAAACTGTATCCAAGAGATGTTAATGGCTGTCATAAGTTGGCTTCAGTTGCCAGAACAAAGTACCACAAACTAGGTGGCTTAAAATAACAGATATTTATGGTCTGCATTCTGGAAGATAGAAGCCCAAAATCAAAGTGTCAAGGGGGGACATGTTCTCACTAAGACTCTGGGAAGAGTCTTCTCTTCCAGCTTCTGGTGTCCTTTGGTGTTCTTGGCTTGAGGATGCAACATTCTAATCACATGGCCTTCTTCCTTGTGTCTGTCCCTGTGTTTCTTTTCCTCTTATAAGTTCTCTAGTCATACTTGATTGAGGGCCCATCCTACTCCATTATGACCTCATCTTAACTAGTTATATCTGCAACAACCCTATTTCCAATTTTGATCACATTTTGCGTATTGGGGGTGAGGACTTCAACATATCTCTTTAGGGAACAAAATTCAACGTAACAGGTGTCATTCCCTCAGAAATGTTTCTGAATCAAATAAACGTGAGAAACACATTTGTATAAAAGGTTATACAATTCTTTGGTATGGGAATTTTTAATATGCTAAACAGGCACTGTAGTCTCCTGGAATGAGATGAGCATAAGAAATAAAGTGTATAATGACTCCCAAACCTTTCTGACCCAGGTATCCAATACTGCAGCACCTCAGTCAGAGCTAGTGTTCCTTAGATGATACTTTGGGAATTGCTTGCTGATCTACACTTGGCTGCATGCTAGAATCCCTGGACTTCATTCCAATACATCAGAACCTCTGGGCTAGGACCCAGGCAACAATAGTTTTAAAGCCTCCCAAGGTGATTCCCATGCGCAGTCAGACTTGATAACCATGCCCTAAATTCTGAGAACCACAGATCTAGATTATAAAAGGCTTTCAGGTGTCTGTGTGGATAAGGGCACATTTCCCCTCCCCCATGCAGGGGACACACCTCCCATATCCTCTCCAGCTCACCCATCTGGTCCCTCCTCCTCACATACCTGCGGAAACAGATCCTCCAGGCTGCCTGCCTGGTTCCATCTCATGCTTTCCTCCTTGCTATCAGAACTCAACTTCGTTCAGGGAGACCTCTACCCCTTTCCCACATGACTCATGGGAAGGTTACCCTGTAGCTACCTAAGGTAAATACTGATTTGTCTTAGTAATAATAATCCATTTCACGTGATGTGAGGGTTTTAGGGTAGTCACATGACCCAGTTCCGGCCAATGAAAACTGAAGTCTCCAGGACACTTCCTGGAAAAGTACTTGCTAATAAAAAGAGACACATAGACATGGGGTCTTATGCTGCTAGATATTGTCTGGTCTGAGCAAGACTTCTGGAACTTTGGCAGCTACCTTGAGACCATGGGGAGCAATCCGAAGATAGCAGAGCAGAAAGATGAGAGGAACATGAATGCTTGATGACTGACTTAATCAACCCTGGACCTGAACTACTGTCTTCTATCTGGATGAGAGCTTAAATGTTTTTTTTATGACAGGTGAATCCGGATCCCACCCTGACCAAAAAACAACAACAAAAAAACCACACCCAGGATCCTTTAAAAAGAGCCACACAACATGGAACATACACAAAACCTTGGGGATTTCATCATCTTCTATCCAACCAAAAGCCCATCATCCATTCTTTATTGTGTCATGTATGAACATGAGTTACATGTGCAGAGATGTTCATCAAATAACCCATAGCAAGGTGTACACACATGTCCTAATAGATTGGTACAGTGACCTACCCAGATATGTACAGTCTGGGTTTTTTTTTTTTAAGATTTTATTTATTTATGAGGGAGAGGGGGAAGAGGATGGGGAGAGCGAGGAAGAGAGAATGAGCCAGGGGAGAGGAAGAAGGAGAAGCAGACTCCTTGCTGAGCAGGGAGCCCGACTCAGGGCTCAATCCCATGACCCCAGGATCATGACCTGAGCTGAAGGCAGACGCTTAACCAACTGAGCCACCCAGGTGCCCCCATACAGTCTGTTTTAAATAGGAAAAGTTCTAAGATCTGGAGAAGTTGTAAGTTCTTCATCTCTCTCATCTCTCCCATCTACTCTCCACTCCTTTACTGACTGTAAATATCAAACTGGCAACTCCTTCAATTGTATTGTTATGAGAAAAAAAAAAAAAAGTTTAACAAGATGAGTGGCCCCTTCTGAGACACTTGAAAGAAAAGACCACATGCAGTTTTCAGGTGTCTGTACCAAATGTGCTATGAGATGACCTTTCAAATCTCAAGCCATGGATGTTACAAAGATTATCAGTTATGAAAAAAAATTTTTTTGATTATCCTAATGCTTATTAGATTAAAAAAAATGACACATTTCCTATTGTTTTGGTGGAAGGGCATGTGATATGGTCCACAGACTGATATGTGACCTTGCTCTTCCCACCAAATGCATTAGTCGAGCTGGAAACAAATATTTTAGGGAATGGTTTGCAGTATGCTATGTTGGCTTATAACGAAACAACAATAAAAACAGAATATTGACATTACAGAAGCTAGCCAAGATCTGGAGTTTGGAGAAGACCACTGTGAGCCAGTCAGCTTCCCAAAGGGAGGCACAAAGAACAGAGCTTAAGAGAAGTTGACCGTGAATCCGACTAGAGGTCAAGTCCTGCTACTGCCACCTAATAGCTGCTTAAGCTATAAATGCTTTCCCCATTCTACTCTTGGGCAAGTCATTTAACCTTTCTGAGCCTCCAGTTCCTCACCTATGAAATGAAAGTAATACCTATCAGAAAGGGGTTTGGAGATTAAAAAGGTAATGTTTGGGGCATCTGGGTGGCTCAGTTGTTAAGCTGTCTGCCTTCGGCTCAGGTCATGATCCCAGCCTGCTTCTCCCTCTCCAGCTCCCCGTTTGTGTTTCCTCTTTTGCTGTCTCTCTGTCAAAAACATAAATAAAATCTTTAAAAATAAATAAATAAAAAGGTAATGTTTGCACAGTCCCTGGCACATACCAAGGGAAAGGAAAATGGAGCATGACAGCCCTTGCAAGCCACTGCATAGATGTGCTGACAGTGCCCATTTTGAGTGGGGTGGAAGCTCAGTGCAACAACATGAATCTCCCAAACATCCTTGCACACACTCACATCACTTTAAGTTGCCCACCCTGTAATAATGAGGATGTGGAGCTTGATGTGTTTTTCACTCTGGTGTTTCTTTGCTGATTCCTACCCACTCCATAAAATTTGTGTTGAAGGTGAGGTCTTTCCCAGAACTTAATTATTTTCTATCTCCATGGATGGGAACATGATTTCTGCTTTTCTCAAAAGGCCTTGGTCATGGGCTGGCTACTTAAACAAGGAAGTGACCATGTTGGGCTTCAACTTTGCCTTTTGACTGCTCCTGCATTAGCCGACTGGCTCCCACCCAGTCTCCACCAAGGAGACATTCCCGACCCTCAGAAAAGTCCTTGCACCTCTACGAGGTTCGTGATTCTGTCTGTCCCATTTGGGGTACCCAGGCCTCTTGGGATCTGTAAAGTAATAAAGTAGGTTCCTGGATTGTTTCCAGTATTTTGAAATGTCAAAGAGAAACTGTGTCAGAGCTCCTATGGCCAATGCCCAACAACCCGCTTCGTTTGGAATGACTCAGTTTAGACCTGGCTATGAACCCTGCTCTGGGTGACCTTGATCCTCTGTAGGAGGAGGGGAGAGTATTCTTTAACAGAACTGGGGACACTCTACCTTCCCTGGGACCTCAGGGACCCAATGGCACAGGAATGCGCGCCCCGCGAAGCCATCTTTGCCGGGAACCCTCTCAAAGACCCGCGGCGTCTCCCACGCTAGCAAAGCTGGAGCTGAGGACCTTGCACTTTCAGAAGCCGTAAAGGGACTCCGGAGAACGAGGTCCTGCCCCGCCCCGCCCCGCACGCCCCAACTCCTACCAGCTACCACGCTAGGCCCCGCCCCTCACCGCCTGCCCCTTCCGGGCCGCAATTCTGCCGCAGATCCCCTCCCCTTTCACGCGCGTCGCCCTATCCGAGGCCGCGCCCGGCCTGGAGTCCCCGCCCCCGTCCCCACCAAGCCCCTCCCCCGCGCCCCGGACCAGCCGGCTCGCTCCGGCTTGCTCCGGTCCGGCCCCCCGCCCCGCTCCTGCCCCGCCCCTGCCGGCTGGGGTTTCCGAGCCGCTTGCACTGCGACCCCCGCACCTCTGTGAACATGGCGCTGCGAGCGGTGCGGAGCGTGCGGGCTGTGGCCTGCAGTCTGCGCGTCGCCTCCGCGCCCGCCGCACCCTGCCTGCCGCGGCCCTGGGGGCTGAGGGCGGGCGCCGTCCGGACACTGCGCACGGGCTCCGCTCTGCTCTCCGGTAAGCGCGGGCGGGCACGTGGGGGAGAGCCGGGCTGCTTGGGGCGACGGGGCTGGGCGCCTCCCTCCCCGGGTCGCTGCTTACCTCGAGTCCCCAGTGGTGACCACCCGGGTCAGGCGAGGCGACACCTGCCCACGCTTCTTTCTACTGCTGGGATCCCTAGTTGCGTGGCCGACACCGCAGCCTTTGTCCTGCGGGTTGGGGAGCCAGGAGGAGGAAGCCTGGAGTACACGCGCGACTGCCAAGTGCGAACTCGTTCCACGGGAGCGCCGGCCGCTCGCTGCTGGAGAACCATGCAAGCGTCGCTAAGCTCCTTCGCGACCTTAGGTTATCTCGCGTATGTGTGCATCGTGGGCCCTAAAATTGGAGACATGGTAGGCTTTAGTTTGCTACATGGACTGTCACTGAGAACTCTGAAGTAAAATTAAAGAGCGCTTAATGAAATTAAAGCACTGGAGCTAGATTTTTACTAGCAAAAGTGAGCATCCCTTTGAAGACTTGGCTATTTCCTAAAAACAGTGAGATAAAGTCTTTGGGACTCTTACATTCTGCTAAAACCTATATTTAGTCATGGATGTGTTGGGACAGAAATGAGGCCTCACACGGACATGCAATTGAAATAACTGGGGGCCCTGCCCACAAATGTCTTGGTTATCTGTGCTACTATACATCAGCACAGTTATCGCAGCAGAAAAAGTTTTCTTACTGCGTGCACAAATGCTTGAGATGCTAATGCACCTTCAAGAACTCAGGCTTCTTTCTTAGGGGTGCATAAGCCTGTGATGGCTGTTGTCCCGTTAAGTTCACTGTTTTAGAAACCTGTTTGGAAATGGAAGACTTGATAACATTTATTCCAGTCTGAAACATAAAGATGCTTCTCTTTCGTTGCTAATATATTCCTCTAGTTCTGTTGGTGACACATATCAGTAATTACCAATCTGAATACAAAGGGGAAAGCATATCTCAGAGAAGAAATGAATTTCAAGTCTGGTGGGGTTTTTTTGGTTTGTTTGGTTATTCAGTGTGACGCTTACTGCTGGCTTTTTGCAGTTTCCAGTTAGTTAAATATTGTCCAAAATATCAATAACCCATGATCTGGTTGAACACCAAGGTTTTTAAGAACAGAGAGACCCAAGTTCCAATTTTGATCCTGCCCCTTACTAGCTCTGTGATCTTGGGCAGAGTCACTTAACTTCTGAGTCTGTTCCCCTCATCAGAAAAATGTAAATGATAATACCTCTACCAGGCAGAGTTGTTGGGAGGATGAAATGAAATAATGTAACCGCTGTACATGTAGCCTGACACATAGTAAGTACTTGGTAAATGTTACTCGTTATTAAATATTATAGAATCAAGTAGGTAAAAATTGGCCAATATTTGTTATCTGGCTAGTGACTTTGGAACAGACTTTTAGTAAGTTAGTAAGCTCCATGCTCCACGTGTGGCTTGAACTCATGACCTTGAGATCAAGTCACATGCTCCATCTACTGAGCCAGCCAGGTGCCCCTTGTGACGTTGAAAGGAGGAAAATGCAGACTTTTCATAAATTACTGAAACGCCTCATTTTGAGGCCAAAAATGTTCTTAAAGGCTCAGTAGGAAAGTAATTTTTACCTAATCTGTCCACTTTTTTCCTATTAGGCTGAGGGTTAAAGGAGAATTAAACTAATCATTGTCTTTAGCCTAAACAGCTTGGCCTTGTAAAAAGTCTCCCGGACTTTGAAATTAAGTGGACTTAACATGCATTTACCTTACTAATGTTGCTGTCTTTCCTCTAAATTTATGGTTGTTCAATTGTTAAACTGAGTGTATGTGAGCAACCTTACTCCTAAGATTATCTTTACAATTAGGCAAGATGCCAAGGCCAAAATTGAGACAGTAGTCTCAGAGAAGTCATATTTATTATTTCATAATTTGTATTGTAATCGGCCAGTTCTAGAGTTGTAACAGAGTGATAGGGAGAATTGAGTGTAGCCAAATATGTATATAGATATTTTGCTCAGAATCTACTTAATTAAAACTAAAGAATTACTTCACTCCTTAAACTTCTAAGTGCTTACTGTTTGGTAAGCTCTGTGTTGGAACTGGGAATACAAATGAAAATGAGATAATGAGATAAACCATGCTCTGGCTTGCTTTGTACTTCATCTCCTTGCTGGGGAGAGTGGACAAAAGGGTATATGTGTAGTTCCTTAAGTGCTGTGTATTGTAGGGTCAGGATCCGGAGAGAGTGGTGCAGAGTGCTGTGGGAGCCAGTTGGATGGCCTAGGAACTTTGGAGGGCTACAGAAGGCTTCTGGCAGGAAGGAAATTCGAACTTGTAGTAGTCAAGAAAAGGCAGTGGGGGAGAGAGTTGCAGTCAGAACACCAAGTTAGAAACTTTACAGAAAGATCAGATTGACCTGAAGCATTTAGTTATTTGAAGTGGAATGAAGCAAAACAAGTTCCTTTGTGGCAGATTTTACAACTTCTTACAGTGAAGAATATGAAATTAAAGTTTTTTAATGATTAAGGGAAAAAGAAAGCAGTAAGTTACATTCTGCTGTACATCAGAGCTGTGTAATCAAAGCATTTTAATGCTGTTTTAAGTACAACTATCTTGTGGGTAAGGGGTAAGAGTGAACCAGAAAGGCTTACTCAAAAACAGCATGTGAATTGATGAACCATTGTCCTATTAACTTCTGAGGCATTGTTTTTGGAAAAATATTTGGCCTCAGAATGTGATAACATAATATTATGTTAGCATTATGCTTTTTAAAAAATTTATTCTTTAAAGCAAGTACTACTAACATTAAATTCTAAATAGCTTTTTTCACATGTCTTGAACTTTGGTCAGTCTTTTTTCCAGGAATCCTTGAATAGTTCGGCCATGTCTTTGAAGAAAAGCTCATAAAGCCAAGGGCTAATCTGTCCATTGAATGTTGAGCAGAACGTGACTTTCCACCAGTTAATGCCTTAGCTCTGAGGTGACTGTTGAGTTCTGATCTTATAGTTTGTTTCTTTAAATGATAGTAGCCACTTTCTTCAAGGGCAGGCTTGAATTCAATGAAAATGGAATTTTAAGAAGTTAGTCAAGTTATAATTGTTGCAGATCAGTTTCATTCATGTAAGACTCCACTTTATAACCAAGATGCAGTGAAGCCCTCTTAGGTCAACTCTACCTAAAGAGGCACATTTTTTTTTTCTTCAGGTTAAATCATTTATAAGCATTATGAGCATTTATGCTCCCTCACACCAAGCTACAGAGGGACAGACTACCTTCTGTAAGACAGACCAGTAATAGATGAGTATACATTTTGAAGTACGCTCCAAAATAGTTTGTATGTGTAATATAGACTAATGTTGGAATAACCAAATCTCCAAAAGATGCACAACGTGTTATTCACATCAAGCCATCTTTGCCTAAATGATACTACTCTTGAGAAGATGTTCCATCTTTTCATGTGATCTGGTTTCTCCTGGGCAGTGTATTATTGAAACGCAGTGTTAAGTTAAACACAAATACTGGGAAAGTCTTGCCTTTTGACAGTACTGATATGAAAAGTGCTTTTTAAGAAGTGATACGATACCACTGCTTTTCTGAAATACTGGTCTTCTATTTTAGTGCGTAAATTCACAGACAAACATGAATGGATAACAACAGAAAATGGTATTGGAACAGTGGGAATCAGCAATTTTGCACAGGTATTGGATTGTCTTGAAATACTTAAAACAGTGTGCTCTTGCCTAAATTGGATTGCTCTACCTTTTAAAGATTGTTTATTCTGCCCCTTATTATTTTGGGCCCTTTAAAGAAAATCAAGTAAACAGGTAAAATATAAATTTAGTTAGAGCAGTATATAGTGTTTTAAGAGATTATTAAAAGGTTAACACTTAGAAGTAAACATACCTTATTCAAGAAAGAAATGTTTCATGTTTGGGCAGTTAAGGAAAAAATAAGAGCAAGCAGAAGGCATGGGAGTGTTGACAGTGTTTGTGGATACTGTGATATATGCACAACCCCAGGGGATAAAGAAGGAAAACCTAGACTGGCACAGATTAGACAAAGGCAGACTTTTATGTAGCCAATTTTTTTCTTTAATTTCGCTATTCCCACTGATCCCATAATGAGAAATTATTCAGAAGAAAATGAGAAGCCAAATAGCAAGTATGAGTCAGTGATTTTCAACTGGGGCTGTGTGTGTGGGGGGGGGGGGGCAGGAAGGGGAAACTGTTAACTGATAGGAGTATATACTAGTTTTCAGAAGTGTTGGAATCTCAGGTATTGAGCATCAGTGACAATTGTTATCGTCACTGGCCTGTGTACATACTGAGGCCCAGTACAGGGTACTGTGTACAATACTGTACAAGTGTTGTCTTCACCTCCTGGAGTTTTATCTATGAGGGGAATCACCTACATGGAAAATGACACACAAAACATTATATGATGGATGACCTGCATAGTACAAGGGTTGTAACTCACCTGATGGAGAGCTCACTTCTTAACTTGGAATCAAGGTCTTCAGGGAGTACAAGGTATGAGGACTATGATTTATAGATCAGTGGGTAGGATTTCAGCAAATACAGCAGGGGAAATGGCCTAAGCGAAACTGCAAAGGTAGAAAAGCACAAGGTGTTTGTTCTCAGAGGAGCTAGTATATGGGGGGGATGAGGGGGATATGGTTTATGACAGGAGTCTCTGCTGCTTGTGGGCTAGGCTAGCTGGTGGCCTGTTTTCTTACAGGTCCTGAGCTAAGAATGTTTTGCATTTTTGAAGAGTTGTAAGAAAAACTAAAGAATGTGGCCCCTGGAGTGTAAAATATGTACTATCTGAATTATAGAAGGTTAGTGTTTGACTTGTTTCTATTCACTAGGAGGTTTAATTTGATTTCTTAAAGGTTTGTGTTTTGTTTGTTTTAGGAAGCTCTGGGAGATGTTGTTTACTGTAGTCTGCCTGAAGTTGGGACAAAACTGAACAAACAAGGTATTTTTCTCATCTTGGTATATTATTCATGCCATAAGTTTTCTTTACCTTGAATAATAACTTGTTGCACCTAAGACCAGTTAGAGTGCTTTTTACTCAAGTAATAGAAAACTCACCTAAAAGATTAAAGTTGGGGTTTATTTTATCTCCCTCAAGGAGTCTGGAGATAGGTGGATACAGGGGATTGGCTTAGTGGCACAGTGAAGGATCATCAAGGACATGACCTCTTTTCATACTTTTTCTGCCTCAGTGTGTCAGAGGTCACAAAATGGCAGCAAAGCATCACTTTCTCAAATGGCCATATCCAAAAGTAGGATGAGAAGGTTAAATCTGTTTTTCTTTGGAGGCAGTAAAGAATCTGTTTTTCTAAGTATCTTTGACAATATTGGCCATGGTTTTTTTTCTGCTTAAACTTTCCCCATCATTTATCTTGTTTGAACTTTTTCTACTTCCTGGCTCTCATATAATATTAGGTCATATCCCTCTTTTTTGAAGGTCTTCATAGGAACCTTTTCCGATGCCATAATAAGATCCTGTTGTGATTAATAATCTTTATCTGTCCATTTTCCTGTGTTCTATACATCAGAGAACAGTTGTTCTTGTTTTCTTATATTTTGTACCCACTTTGCTGCTCTCAAGCAAGAGATCCTGTTTCTGAACATCTCTTTACAGCAAGTGAGCTGCATGAACCTGCTTTCTATGCTTAAAAGACTTATGTTAACATAAATATCCCTAATGAATACTGTCTTTAAACTTTTCTGCTAAAGGCTTTTATAAAATTGATGAAAAATTTACATACAGTGAATGCATGAAGTGTACAATCCAGTGAGTTTTGACAAACATAAACACTGTGTAAGCCTTGCCAATTAAAACCCTTCTCGAGACAACCTGTTCTCTGATTTCTGACACCATAGGTTAGTTTTGTCTATTATTTTAACTTCATTCAAAAGGAACCACACAGTTTTTATATTATGTCTGGCTTCTTTTGTCCAATATCATGATTTTGAGATTTATGTTGAGTGATCAATAGTTGTTTTTTTTTATTGCTGAGTAGTGTACCATTATGTAACATTTTAATCTTTTCTCCTGTTGGATTTCTGTGTTGTTTCTAGTTTTTAGCTATTAGAAATAAAGCTACTATAAACTTTTTTGTTGAAGTCTTTTTTGTAGATGTCTTCATTTCTCTTGGGTATATATATATGTGTGTGTATATGTGTATATATATACATATATATATGAGTGGAATTTGTGGCTTGTAGTGTAGTAGTTGTATGTTTAACTTTGTAAGAAATTGCCAAACAGGTTCCCAAAGTGGTTGTACCATTTTACATTCTCACCAGCAATATGAGAGAGTTCTAGGCACTGCAGATCTCACTGTGAGATGACAAATTATTTTTGAGCACCCTTCCATGTGCTTTTTGCTACTCACATCTTTGTAGTCTCTAGTCAAGCCTTTACCAATTTATTTGTGTTGTCTTTTTACCATTGATTTTTAGGCATTCTATATATTCTAGGTACAAATCCTTTTTCAGATCTATATTTTGTGAAATTTTGTCATAGTTTGTTATTTTGTCTTTTCATTTTCTTGTGTTTTTTTGATAAGCTTTTAATTTTTAACAAGTCCAAGTTATTAATGTTTTAATTTATGTATAGAACATTGCATCTTTTCTAAGAAATCTTTGTCTCCATGGTTCCCATCCTATATACCCTAGAGCTGTGGGATATTTAAAATTTTCAATCTCTTTTGGACACCACACACTGATAGCTCAATAGAGTTAACAGTTATCCAATATTAGATCTGTGTTATCTTGGGTAATGTGTCTTTGAAGCAAATATTGCATGAAAGTAAGCAAGGATCATCAATAAGACAGTGTGGTGTTCAGTCTGATTCCCTGATAGAGAACTTGTATAGTCTGCAACAGACACACATTATCAGTAAATACTTGTAGTTAAAAATGAAAAATATGTTACTAAGATACTTAGGGCACTATGAACCAAGAAAGTTTGAGCAACTGTGGCCTATACCAAGTTTGCAGAGGTACTCTCCGTGTTTTCTTCTTGAAACTTTACATAGTTTTTGCTTCCATTTTCAGGCATTATTAAATTCACTGATTCTTAACAGTTTTATAGATTCCTTTGAATCTTCTATGTAAACAATAATGTAATCTGTAAATAAAGAACTTTCTTTTCAATCTTTATGCATTTTCTTTCTTTTTCTTGCCTTATTGCATGGCCCTGAGCCCTCCGAATAATGTTGTATAGAAGCAGTGAGGTAGACATCATTGCCTTGGCCTTATTCCTTATCTTGAGAATGCATTAAGATTTCATCATTTAGGCATGATAGTTAGCTGGGGGTTTTTGACAGAATCTCATTATCAGATGAGGAGGTTCCTTTCCATCTAGTTTGCTGATAGTTTTTATCATTTATGGATGTTGAATTTTGTCACATTTGTTTTATCCATCTTACCGACATGATCATAAGGGTTTTCTCCTTTATTCTGTTAATGTGGTGAATAAGGTTATTTTTAAATGTTTAACCAGATTTGCATTCCTGGTAGTTATGATGCAAAAATTACCTTTAAAAATATACTGTGGGATTTGATTTGCTAATTAATCATTTTTGTATTAATATTCATTATAGATATTGGTCTTTTATAATGGCTTTGTCAAATTTTGGAATTAGTTATATTGACCTCCTGGTTTTGATTGTTTTTGTTTTTAAGATTTTTATATATTTATTGCCAGAGTGAGAGAGAGCACAAGCAGGGGGGTAGCATCAGACAGAGGGAGAAGCAGTCTCCCTGCAGAGCAAGGAGCCTGATCTGGGACTTGATCCCAGGACCCTGGGATCATGACACTTAACCAACTGAGCCACCTAGGCACCCCTGTATTGGCCTCTTAGACTAAGTTTGGAAATGTTCTCACCTTCTCTCTTTTTCTGAAAGAATGTGCAAGATTGGTATTATTTCGTGTTTGATAGAATTAGTTAAATCTTGAGTTAGATGATTTCTTTCTGGGAAGGTTTTTGATACAAATTTAATTTCTTTAATAGATATAAGGCTGTTCATATTTTCGACATTATCTTTGATTTTGTTATGTTTTGGGGGGAATTTTTCCATGTTGTCAAATTCATTAGTAAAGATGTGGTAATTTGTGTGTTTTCTTTTTTTTTCATCAGTCTTGTTAGCTATTTATCATACTAATCCTGAAAGAAGCAAATTTTTACCGTTAATTTTTTTATACTCCATTTATTTCATGCTCCTAGCTTTGTTTTCTTCCTCCAAATTAGACTTAATTTCTTTTTTTTTTTTTTTTTAAGATTTTATTTATTTATTTGAGACAGAGAATGAGAGACAGAGAGCATGAGAGGGGGCAGGGTCAGAGGAAGAAGCAGACTCCCTGCCGAGCAGGGAGCCCGATGCAGGACTCGATCCCGGGACTCCAGGATCATGACCTGAGCCGAAGGCAGTCGCTTAACCAACTGAGCCACCCAGGCGCCCGACTTAATTTCTCTATCTAATTTTTCCTTGGTAGAAAATTGGGGCTTTGTTTTAGTAAGTACTTTGTTACTCATACTATGAAACGCCGTCTCCCTTGTGATGGGTAGCAGCTAAAATCTAAGTTTTAATTCTTTTAGCCTTAGCTGGGACACCAGCTGTGCATGCATGGCTCAGGCATCATTCAGAGACCTGGACAGAGTTTATACACAGGATTTGGGGCTCTTCCGTTTAGTCTCTCTCCTTGGGCTTTCCCACCTCACTTTCCAGTAGTTGTGGTGGCCTCAACTTGTCTTCTGGTCCCTTATGCCAATTAAGACTGAGATTTTTCTCTCAGAATTTTGGCTGCCCCAAATGGCAAAGATTGGTGCTGTCTTCAGGCCAAAAGCCATCTTTTAAAAAATCACTACTGTCCCTTCTTTCAAGTGTTGTCTCCTTTCCATGAACTGACTGCTATTGTTCATTTTCTAGTGTCTCTAGAATCCAGGTCATTGATTTTTAAGATGTTCTTTGTAAATGAGACCTAAAGATAATTGCCTTCTAAGCACTATTTTAGCTATATCCCACAAATTTGGGTATATTGTATTCTCAGTATCATTCAGTTCAGATCACTCAGTGTTGTCCCAGAGGTGACCAAGGCTCTGTTAATTTTTCAGTCTTTTATTTCAGTCAAAAGACTGAAATATGGTTAATTTCACGTGCTCTTTGTTCACAGTCACTGACCCTTCTGCTGTTACTGCCATCCAGTGAATTTTATTTTAGATATTATACTTTCCAGTTCTAGAATGTCCGTTTTTAAAATTTCAGTTTCTTTGCAGGTATTCCCCCATGTGTTCACGCATGATGATCTTTTTAAAAATCTGAACAAATTTGTAGTAGTTACTTTTAGGTTCTCTGCTTATTCCAGTATGTGGGTCTATGGGTCTTTTTGGCATCTGTTGACTACTTTTTCTCTTGACCATGGCTCCCTTTCTTTATAGGATTTCAACCCTCAGTTTCCAGCTACCTTGGCAGGCCCACGTTCCATCCTCTGACCTCTCAAGCAAATAAGACTGGTTTTCTCTGTGTTCTAGTGAAACTGTGTGCTTTGAATGGGGCAGTGTTGTCAGTACAAATTATATAAATGAAGATCTCACCCACTTTGGGCCCCTTTTAAGGATTGACTCCTCCTTTGGTCACCCTTCAGAGCCTTCATATAATTGTTTTTTGTTTTGTTCAGAGTTCATAATTGTTATCTGCAAGAAGGCTGGTCTGATGAGGTACTTCACCATTACTGGAATCTCCTAAAATTTCATTTTCATTGAGTTTTACTGGGTTTAAGTACATCTGGTATTCAGATACATCACCATTTGTTGACTCCGTCTAAAAACAGGTCCACTTCATTGAGGATATTTATACCCTTCTCACAGGTGATATGAGCATGACGAAACTGATTTTTTTTTTTTTTTTAAAGATATTTAGAATGCTTTGGGGCACCTGGGTGGCTCACTCAGTTAAGTGTCTGCCTTTGGCTCAGGTCATGATCCCAGAGTCCTGGGATCAAGCCCCGTGTCAGGCTCCCTGCTCAGCGGAAAGTCTGCTTCTCCCTCTCCCTGCTTGTGCTGTCTCTTGCTGTCTCTCTCTCAAATAAGTAAAATCTTTAAAGATATTTAGAATGTTTTATCATGCCTGTATTAAAGGTGACCACTTACCCGTATTTTATATTTTCAGGTCATTGACTTTTGATATTTAATATTTTAATTTTCTCAATTTAGATGAGTTTGGTGCTTTGGAAAGTGTGAAAGCTGCTAGTGAACTCTATTCTCCTCTATCAGGAGAAGTAACTGAAATTAATGAAGCTCTTGCAGAAAATCCAGGACTTGTCAACAAATCTTGTTATGAAGATGGTAAGTTGTTGCTAGAAATTTTTTCCAAGGATTATTGCTGCAGTTAACATTTAGAGTTTAAAGCAAGCTTTAGCAGATTGGAACTTCATCTTTTTGTACTTTTTAAGATTTTATTTATTTGACAGAGAGAGAGACAGTGAGAGAGGGAACACCAGCAGGGGGAGTGGGAGAGGGAGAAGCAGGCTTCCCGCTGAGCAGGGGGCCCGATGTGGGGCTCGATCCCAGGACCCTGGGATCGTGACCGGAGCCGAAGGCAGACGCTTAAAGACTGAGCCACCCAGGCGCCCCTCTTTTTGTACTTTTTGATACGAAATAGGGATGTTTTGCTTTAAAAAAGGGAAACACAGATTAGCTGAATATATAAGGTTAGCTTTAAGATCTCTGTCAATAAAAGCATTGCCTTCTTTTACAGAGTTCTTAGTATTACAGGTATAGACTTTTTATGAACACTTTCAAAGTATTTACTTCTTCACACATAAAGGTGGTAATAGAATAATGCGTATTGCATCAGTTTTGTCACATTTTCATCTTCTTAATAACCCAGTGAAGTATGGTAGCAGCAGTTTTCTCCATTTTGTACATGAATTGCAAAATTAAGATTAGCTTGTAGTTCTCTGTTGCCTGTCACCTAGCCCTTCTAACTCTAGTAGTGCTTTCTGCTCCCTCTTCCCCTTCACCTCAGCAGTTACAGTGTCGCTGTTCCTTCTGTTAAAGAAAGATATCCCTGGTCTTGTATATTTGGATCCCTCAATGTTGTTGATGGTTGTGGCAACTTGAGGTTTTTTGTTGTTTTTAATTTTTAAAAATTTAATTCTAGTATTGTTAACATATAGTGTTTATATCGGTTTCAGGTATACAATATCGTGATTCAACAATTCTACACATTACTCATAGCTTATCATGACAAATGTACTCTTTAATCCCCATGCCATATTTCATCTATCCTTCCACCTACCTTGCCCTGAGAATTATCAGTTTGTTCTCTATACTGAAGAGTCTCCTTTTTTTTTTTTTTTTACTTTGTTTTGTTTCATAAATTCCACATATGAGGGGTTTCTGGGTGGCTCAGTCAGTTAAGTATCCAACTCTTGACCTCAGCTCAGGTCTTGACTGGGGTCGTGAGTTCAAGCCCCGTGTTGGGCTCCATGCTGGGTGTGCAGCCTACTTTAAAAACTTCCACATATGATTGAAATCCTGTGTTATTTGTCTTTCTCTGACAGATTTATTTTGCTTAACATTATACTCTCTAATGCCATCCATGTTGCAAATTTCATTTCATATTTTTCTTAATGGCTGAGTAATAATCCATTTTATACACATATATGCACATATATATACACACCACATCTTCATCCATTCATCTGTTGATGGACACTTGGGCTGCTTCCATAGTTTGGCTATTTTAAATAATGCTTCAGTAAACATAGGGGTGCATACAGCCTTTTGAATTAGTTTTTGTATTCTTTGGATAAATACTCAGTAGTGCAGTTACTGGATCATAGGGTAGCTCTACTTTTAAGTTTTTGGGACACCTCCATACTGTCTTCCAGTGGCTGCACCAGTTTGCATTCCCACCAACAGTGCACAAAGGTTTCTTTTTCTCCACATCCTAGTCAACATTTTTTTGTTTTTTGTGTTTTTTTATTAGAGCCATTCTGACAGGTTGGAGGTTAAGAGTTCTTAATCCATTATAGTAGAATCTATTCTGGCTTTAATTCTTTTCAATTGTGATATACAAGGATATTAACTGAATTCTTAAGGCTAAAATATAAAGCTCCTTGAACAAATGAGTGATTTATGTAAAGAATACTAGATCAATTTAAAAAGGTAATTTGGAATATGATACTTTTTTTCGGTTGCAGGTTGGCTGATCAAGATAGCACTCAGTAATCCTTCAGAACTGGATGAATTAATGAGTGAAGAAGCATATGAGAAATACATAAAATCTATTGAGGAATGAAAATGGAACCCCTAAATAAACTAGTATGAAACAACTTAATCTAGCAAAGTTGTCTTAAATTAGTGGTACACAGAGATTTAAAATAGCAACTATTAGCAATACCAGTGGAGAAAGAAACTACTTGCAACAATGCTAATGGAAGAAAATACCCCTTAACTTTATAATGATTGCAGAAAAACACAACATGCATCTGTTTTGCAACACCCTCTGATTTTTATGCTCCAGCTATAATATTCAGAATACTGAAATTATCTTTGGTTAAAAACTAGTTATTAAATTATGTAATTCAAGGATGACATTGTTACCTTAAGCCTTAAGCTTACATCTATCCCTGGATGGGGGTCAAAATGCTTAAATAATCTTTCCATTGGAAATAACTGGCAGTAGAGAAAGGTTTGTTAGTTGTAATGTGCCAGATAAAGAACAATACTACCTTAATTTTGCAATATACTGCACTTGCTGGTGCTATTTTTATACAATGAAGCAACAGCCTTGCAGGAAGATAGTTTAATAAAACGTTCAACTTCTTCGTTATTCATGTTTTTTGTTTTAATATTTCATTTAGTGACTCTGCTAGTATTTGTGAAAATGCTAATTTTAACTTATGGAAAGTTATTTTTTTAAAAGGAAATTTAAGCCATAACAATGAAAGGTTCCAAGAAAATGTTTCCTTTTAGTCACAAATCTGGTTTTTCTTAAAGACCTAATTGCCTGATAGCATTAAGTACCATTTTTGGTCATCTTTAATATAATCAAAAAGAAAGCACTGACTTTGGTGGTTTTTGTTTTGTGTTGTTTTGTTTTGTTTTTTTGTAATGCTGCTAGGTTAGAAGACAGAAGAGGAAAACAAGGAAAGGTAAAAGTTGGATAAGCACAACACATGGCATCCTTAAGTAAACCACATTCAGGTTTCCACTTTAATGGGAACAGAAACGGACATAGTGAAACTTTTTATGAGCTCGCACATTGACTTAGTGAATATTCTTCACAGCTTAAGCAAATTTACAGTGTCCAGTGCTGTTTTTAAGTAGCTAAATAGTATATTTTCTAAGCCAAGTATAATATGCTGATATTTTGAAGGGGATATTATATATACACACAGAACTGTAAATATATATAAATACACACATACACATAGCAAAAGCAGACAAACCTCTATCATTTTTCCCAGTTAGTGCAGGAAAAGGGATGTATTCAAATACTACCACCTTCTGACGGTGAATAAACTGCAAATGTGAAAACCTAGAGGAATTAGGTAGGTAAATAAATCTTTCCTGCTCCTCAGGAGAAAAAAACCATCCTTTAAGGGCCATGTCACTGCTGATACATCTTTGTACCCTTATCAAGGAAGTATCCAAAATATTTTGGATGACTGTTTTCCTTGTTTGTATATAATTATTAGTCAATTTTTAGTTATTAAAAATTAATTTACTCTGCTTTAGAAATAGAATGAGTAATAATTATATAGATTTGCTCTTTTGTTTTGAAGTACTCTCATACATTACCTTCTTTGATGATTAAAGCAGTATCCAGAACTAGGTAGGACAGATCCATAAATACCACCATTTCACAGGAAAGAAAGGTAGTGGAGAGGGTAAGACACTTAAAAATCCATGGTTAGGATTTTCACATTTCCTGGTCCATTCTTTATCAGTTCCTTAGCTAGTATTACTATAAAAATACTTACATTGGAATAGGGGTGGTAGGGAGGGAGAATGAATGTTCTAAAGGGGGGAAGCAAGCAAAAATGGCAATTCCAGAGTGAAAGGACATCAGTGATTATAATCTGAAAGAGATGGGCAGTTTTTATTCTCCCATCCTTTCCCAAATACACACACTTGCTTTGTTAGGCTCCCTCTGAGCTTTTTCAAAGAGCTGAACAGTATGGCAACTTGCTCTTTTGCTATTTAGAATACAGAACCATTTCAACCCTTGTATTGTAGTGCTGCCAAAAATAACAGGCGTTGAATGGCCTTCCAAACAGTAAATCAACAGGGAATTTAATTTCTCTGACCTCAAAATTCCTTTTGAATGGTTTTGGTCTTAATAGAGCATTTTAATAAACGTTTTGAGTAATGCTTGCTAATAATTAAAACTCAAGAAATGGAACAGGTTACCCTAGAGGTATTACAAAAATCTTTTTATCACCTTAAAAATTTTATCACCTCCCCAAGTTTAAAGAAGTTGACAACATTAAGTTTTAAGAAAGAAAGTACTAGGGGCACCTGGGTGGCTCAGCTGGTTGAGCATCTGATTCTTGGTTTCAGCTGGGGTCATGATCTCAGGGTTCTGGGATCAGCCTGCATCACGCTCTGACCTCAGCAGAGTCCGCTTGAAATTCTTTCTCTGCCCCTCCCCCTGCTTCTGTGTTCTCTCTAAAATAAATAAATCTTGGGGCGCCTGGGTGGCTCAGTCGTTAAGCGTCTGCCTTTGGCTCAAGTCATGATCCCAGGGCCCTGGGATCGAGCCCCGCATTGGGCTCCCTGCTCCGCGGGGAGCCTGCTTCTCCCTCTCCCTCTCCCCCTGCTTGTGTTCCCTCTCTTGCTATATCTGTCTGTCAGATAAATAAAATCTTTTTAAAAAAAATATTTTTTAAAAATTATGCTAACTGTAACTGTCCTTATTACTGCTTAACAATCACTATTCTTTCAGACCCAATCACACATATGCTTTCCTCAGAAAGGGCCCTCACTTTACAAGGAGATTAAATTCTTTCTTCCCTGCAAATGGCTTTACTACTATTTATCCCCATCAGTATTTTCCCTTTCTAGGCCAGATTTAGGTTCACAGAAAAATTAAATAGAAAATACAGTTTTCATATATCTCTTGCCTCCATCATTCTGTTTTTGAAACATTCCTTGGCCAATTCTAGGACCTTATTCTACTAGAGCTTCTGATATCTTGATTCAGTCTATAATTACAAAAACAGTTGTCCCTTAATGTTTCTGCTCAGTCATGCTATCAGGTTTTTACCTGCTAAACCTCAAAGTGATTACCACTAGCCCATTTAAAAGCAAGGTGTGCAGGCACAGTTACTGTAAAGGAAATCACTTACCATCTTCCAACTTTCCACATGTGCTTAATGAGAATATGCTTACAGTCAAGTTTAATTAAGAGTCATTTAGTAAAATACTTCGTTAAAATTTTTGGTATACTTCCCAGAAACAGAAAGTAGCTTTAATGAGTGGGTAACGCCTTCTGCTAGTCAGGTGATTTCAAATTTTCGTTAACTGATTTCTCTGTGGAAAGTTCTTAAAAACTTGAGAAACTGCTATAACAAAACCTCTTCCATATGCATCTTCATATGAACAAAGTATCTCAGATATGTTTAAAAAATGAATAAAATTGGGGCTGAATCTCATTCTAACAATACGTGACATTTATCCAGATACAAAAATTGCAGAGGGGAGAACAGCGCCACCCATTTCATTCCGATACACTTCCAGCAACATTAATATTTATCAACACATTTAATACATTCCTACTATTTGTCAACTGAGTAGGGATAAAGACAATTCTCGACCTGGAAAAACAATGGACTGTTTTTGCCTTATGGTGTTTAAGTTTCACTTTCAAATTATTTTTTTTTTTTTGCACATCAAATTGACAAGACTACTCAAGTCTTGACCATTTGACCATAAATATGTTAGAATAAAGTTCTGTGTAGGAAGTAGAATAAGAATACAATTACGAATTTAAGAAGAAAAAAAATTTTTCTATCAGTTTATATTTTTAAATAGATGTTGATGGGTATCAAACTGTTACTAGATTTCTTTCAGTACCTTTCAAAGAGGGTTGTAACATTTTTATTTTTAAGATTTTACTTATTGGAGAGGGAGAGTGCAGGAGTGGGGGAAGGGGTAGAGGGAGAAAATATCCAAACACTCCCCAGTGAGCGCAGAGCCTGATGCAGGGCTCAGTCTCCCAACCCATGAGACCAGGACCTGAGCCAAGCAGAGACTGGGACACTTAACTGCCTAAGCCACCCAGGCGCCCTGGGGTGTGACATTTTTAAATTCCAACATTTATGATACTTTGCTACCATTTAAATTTATGAACGTTTTATGTTTTAAAAATGTGCAATGAAGTAATGCATTTTTGTACAATTGTTTTTACAAGTATGCAGGCATACCATTTCTTCCCAGTTGTGAGATACAAGATCCAAATATGCATATTTTAGGTAAAGAAATTACACCTAAAAAAGTAGTAATATCTAGAAAAGTACTTTGTTCTAACATCCCAGTATAATGTTACACAATAGTCTTTCCGTAGACTTTCCAGGTATTCTAATTACTACTGTGGGTTCTGTTTAAAAAAAAAAAAAAAGGCAGTAATACATAGCTATCTTTCCAAATGCCTCCTTATCACAGTGCTATACAAGACATTCTAATGCTTTCATACAACAGAATTATTCACACACACACACAAAAACAACAACTAGAAAGCAGGCCGGCTCTAGAATCAGACGTGAGTTGGGTCCAGGCTCTACCACTGAATAACCTGGCCTGGGCCATAGGTTCCCACCGCTGGCTGAACTTTGAGGAGTTTAAAAGTGCGAGGACCAAAGGAGGGGAGGAGTGCGTAGCTTTGCCCAGTTCGTCGTCTGACTTAAGGGCGTGAGGCTCCTTCCCTTCAGGGTTGTACCGCAACGACACAAGTTCAACGAGCGCGACGTGGTGTCGCCAGCGGATGCAAACCAGTACTGCCCGGTCAAGCAAGCGGGGCCCGAAAGTCAAAGAGCAGATTCCACTAGGAAGTTTCTGGCCACAGTCGCTCTCCTGGAGGAGGGGCAATTTGGGAACAGCTGGCAAAGCTGGGGACCTTTCTGGTTGCCGGGCATCTAGAGGGTGAGGCCACGGATGCTGCTAAGCATCCTACAACGCGCAGAGCAGTCCCCCTCCTCAGCCCCATCCGGCCCGACGGCAACAGTGCCGGGCGTGCGGTCCTGGGTTTCTGACGGGAAGCCGGTCCTACGGCCCTCTCTAACTCCACCGTCCGCGGGGCATCCGGCCGCTGCGTCCATCTCCCTGACCCGCGCTTGGTCTTACACCTTACCTCAAACGCGTCCTCAGGCGCTCACAGCCGGCCGCCGCTCCTCACGCGCGGTTACCGGGGGGAAGGTGCGCAGCTACGCAGAGCCTGCTGGGAGCACGTGCCCTCAGCCGTCAGCCAGAGGCACTTCCCGCGCTCAAGCTTTGTTACGCCAGGCGGGCTCTGCATCACTTCCGCGACAACCCCCCGTGGGCCCCGCCCCCAGCGCGTCCGTAACCCAGGGCAACTGTCGCGCTCGCCTGCTGGCGGGGACTTAACTGTCCCGGGGACTTCCATCCCGTGGGGCCCACAGAAGGGTGTGAGCGGCCGCGGCCGCTTCCCCGCCTACGGGGCAAGGCCCCAGACCACTCCACAGGCGGCAGAGCGACAGGCCCTGCCCGGTTCTAAAGGAAGCTGCCCTCCGCGGCGGGGAGCCAAAAGCGAGAGGTAGTGTGGGCCGGGGCTGGAATAAGAGTGGGCGGATCCTGGGAGGAGCGGCGAGGAATGGGTGGGGCAGTGGGAGGAGCTGTTGAAAGGGCGGAGCCTTGTGGGGGAGGAGCCAAAGTAGGAAGGGGAGGGGCTCGTGGGCAAGTGGGGACGTTTTGCTGGAGAGGACAGCTCTTGAGAGAAGGGCAGGGATGGGACGCCTGGGTGGCTCAGTCGGTTAAGCGGCTGCCTTCGGCCCAGGGTCCTGGGATCGAGTCCCATATCGGGCTCCTTGCTCAGCAGGGAACCTGCTTCTCCCTCTCTCTCCCTCTGCTTGTGCTCTGTCAAATAAATAAAATCTTTAAAAAAAAAAAAGAAAGAAAGAAGGGTAGGCATCTTTTGTAGCATGGCAGGAACTGCTGGATGAAGAGGAGGAAGAAGGATCTTGGAAGAAGGGAAGGAGCCTGGAGGAAGGGGAGGGGCTATTCTAGGAAAGGGAAGAGCCAGGTGTGAAAGGCCGGGGCTTTAGGAGCAACACGTGGAGTGTGTGTCTTTGATGACTTGTGCTTTCATGTAGACTTGTAAGCTCTGTGACAGCTGAGAAGACACGCGTGGCTTTACCATTTTATTACCAGAGCTAGGCATCTAATAGGAGCTTAGTGAGTGAATGGGTGTGAGTGGAAAGAGCGGAAGGGTTGGAGATTGGGACTGCAGTAATAAAGGTATGATCCGGAGGGATGGTTGTATAAACCACGCCCTTAGGATTCCTTCTATGGGTCTTCAAAGCTGCTGTGCTCTGTGGGCACGTAATAAGCATAAGGCACAGATAATTAACTTGGAGAGATAAGATTTATACTCCTGAAAATGTGAACAAACTGTGCAAGTTGAGTGGCCCATGTGCTTAACTTTGAGGCGAAGATTCAGCTCCCTGCCGAGTTGTGTTCCAAAATTGTAAATTAGATTGAAGTCTTCATATCATTTTCCTTTAGAAACTATATTACCAGTGATCAGCATGCCCAAGACAATCTTCAAGACTTATTTAACCACTTCATATGCCTGAAGCTTAGCTCTGTATTCAGAAACTTCGCTTCCACCATAGCTAACAGTGTTTCTATTCGTTGATTTCTTCACTCAACACACGTTGTTAAGGATCCACAGGACCATCCATTCAGAATTCCAATTGAGACTGCCAGAAGCCCATCTTTCCCAGGCTGAAATTCTGACATAGATTCAAGATTCCTTTAAACCTGAAATTTCCAGGAAGATGGGGGGAGGGTGTAGGGCATAGTGTAGGGCCAGGGAGGTGGCAGGGAGTTTTAAGGGATCATAGCTTGCTTTTGACTTAAATGTCCTGGGTTTTTTACCTCTCCTGGCCCATCAACATCCCCCCTCCCCCATTAATTACCTGGGAATGTGTCAACCAGGTGTAGGAGTCTAGAGTAAGGAATTTGGAATCTGACTTTTTATATAAGCAATGGCAATTAGGTGGCATGTATGTTACCACTCTTTAGTCTCTGGCAGACATCATTAATCAACCACAGAACTCTTCCCTGCAGTGGCCAAGTTTTAACATCCTTCTCAACACAACACTCTAGTTGTGTTGGGACTGTTTGGAACCGACAATTTGGAACCTATTCTTCATCCCTAATATAGACAGTAAATATTTAAAAAATTAATAGACATAGATGTAAATGTAAATTTCTATAACTCTTGGTAGGAGTCTTTTTAAAAAAAAATGAAGTTTACCTAAATCGATGGAATCAAGAATCCTGTAGATGAGATTTATATGCATAGGCCAGATAATTGTATAGTGAGGTGAATTTGCAGCCAGTTGGTAATTAGTAAATGCCCCAGTATAAGGCATATCCCCATGGCATTGTCCTTTACCCTCTCCTTGCCAACATTTTATCAGTGACTTAGATGAAGTTACAGGAGGTATGCCCATCAAATGCAAGTCTTAAATTGGGAAGGAATGGCCAAACTGTGGGGTGTCAGAGTCAGATTTGCAAGTATCTAAGCAGGTTGGAATGATGGTCCAAAACCAACAAGAGGAAATTTTAGAAAGATCTGATCCATTCAGAGGTCTATATCTAGTGGGGAAAAAAGAGGAAAAAATTTTTAAAAGGAAATTAACGGCATGTATATGGAGTGAAGAAGACAGGGATTATGAACAATTCATGTGGAAAAAATGTAGAAGTTATAATTGACCTCCTGCTGAGTGTTAATCAAGATTGGGATATAGCTTTTTAAACATGTAGCAATCTTTGTCCAATTAATAGATGTAGATTTCAGATCAAAGGGAGTCAGATTTCAAAATAGACATTTCTAGCCAGACCACATTTGAAATATTACTCTCATTTCCAGGTACTATATTTTAAAGACACTGACAGGCAATTGTGCATTCTTAAGATGAGGACATTTGAGATTCTCTTCTGAAGAAAATAATAGCCGTCTTCAGTTATTTTCAGGATTATCATGTTGCTTTTGGGAGGAACACCAGGAACTGAGGAGCATAAGTTTCAGGGTTGCCGATGTCACACTAATCTTTAGAGCCACCAGCGGAATGAAACAAGGTGCTTGTAAAGTAATGAGCTCTCAGTTATATGATGGTAAAGCTCCATGGAAGTCAAGAAGTGGAATAGCATGGCCTATTGATTTACTTCAAATCTGTAAACTAGGCATAATTTTACTATCAGAAAATATGACTATTATATCCATAGAGATTTCTGCATTTCAACATAAAAGTTAGAATGCATACCATTTGTAAGAAATCACATATCCACTCTTTTAGTTGATCTTTGATTGTTTCTTGTATACTTCTATTTCTCATCTCTTACATGAGCCGGAAGACAAGAATGGGCAATACAACTTGAAGGCATGGTTATTGGAGAAAATTTTTAAATTAAGACTGGTCTTTCCACTAACTGAATTCTTTTTTTTTTTTTTTTTCTCATTAGGAAAAGACCACCAACATTCTATTTTAGTAGTGGAGCATCTTGATCCAGCTTGAACACCAGTGTTCCAGAGAAGCACCTAGCAATCTGGTATGCAGTAATCTGGCCATTTGACTAAGAATACTATGTTTACTGACTTCAGAGATGATTCTTACTTTTTGGTCATAAGGAGTCAATATTTTTCCCACGATCTTCCATTAAATGAATTAAGTACTTATAAAATGCAGTATTTATAACAAATATGTAAAGTGCTCATAACAATGCCTGGTGCATAGTAAGGGCTATTATGCAGCTCTTACTTTTATTATTTAATATTATCATTACCTGGGTTTCTTTTGGCACTTTGGAATATAATGTGACTGGAACTTCTCGTGCCCTCACTGGGTTCAACTTCTATTGACTCCAAAATAGGGGCTTCCCCAATACTGCATCTTTGGCCTCCACTGTTTGTCTGTCTCGATATAGAGATAATATTGTCTTCCTCTCAGGTTTCACATATTCTCATGACATGTGAGAAATAGTTGAAGTTGCTGGAGATGGTTAACCTGACAGAGAGAAGAGTACGTGGGACCTTTTCATCCTTTTCATAGGGCCACTGGGGAGCTGAGGCAACGGGCCATCTTTGGATCAATGATTCTTCAATCCTTTGCAGTGACAGTGTTTGTAAATAGAATAGCACTGCTGGTTTTTAGCCACTCCTCATATCGTTTTTTTCCTTTCAGATTTCATTCATGTCCTCTGATGTCATATTGGAAAAGATTAGGATGTCCAAAGATATTTGACCTTCCATAGGTAAATGGAATTTTATTAGCATCAAAATGCTACTTTAAGCCTATGTGAAAAAGCCAAAATGGTAATTAAACAGATATTGTTATTAAAAGTTATTGATCTCTACCTCAACAGAAAATTTAACACGTGGCTTTCTGGCAGGGATCAGGTTAGGGTGAGAGAAAGCAAAGTGTGCGGTCCCCAGTGGCCTCTGTGTCATTACAAGCAAGGAATCCTCAAGAAGGCACTGGCTGTTCATCAGCATGCAGCTGGACCACTGGAGGTCACTGCCTAGGTCCAGGGATTCATCTCTGCAGCTTGTGGGGTGCCCAGGAGGAGCCTCTGTCTGTAGGAAGGTACTATAATCATGCCCATCTTAGAGATGAGCAAACGGACCCAGAAAAGTAACTTGCCCAAGGTCGTATAGGTACTGATAGGATTGGAACGCTGGCTGTTTGGCAATCAAGTCTGTGCTCCTGTTCAGGATGATAACTTCCCATGGGTGACTCAGTCGGTTAAGCATCTGACTCTTGATGTCAGCTCAGGTCTTGATCTCAGGGTCGTGAGTTCATGCCCTGCGTTAGGCTCCGTGCTGGGTGTGGAGTCTTACTCAAAACAAAAACAAAAACAAACAAAAAAGGATGACAACTTTCCTAACTCTTTGACTGATTATAAATGCCAAGTTCCATTTTTCAACCTGGAAAAACATGAGTTAAGGACAGATGGTATCACCCTCGTCATCACTGCCACCACTACCACACCTGCACTAGTGTGCTGGGGCTGCTTTGGTACAGGACCACAGACTGGGTGGCTTAAACAACAGAAATGTACCGCTTCACAGTTCTGGAAGCTGGAAGTCTGAAATCAAGGTATTGGCAATGTTGGTTTCTTCCAAGGGCCGTGAGGGAAGGATCTGCTCTAGGCCCCTCTCTGTGGCTTGCAGTCTTCTCCCTGGGCCTCTTCACATGGCCTCCCTCTCTGCGTGTCTGTGTCTGTTTTCATAAGGACTCAGTCATCCGGGGTGGATTAGGATGAGCGGACCGACCTAGCTTAGAACACATGCTCCCCAGCCTCGACCGGTATCCAGAGTTGCCAGGAAGGAAAAGGAGGGAAAGTGGCCAGGTAACACATGCCCACCACACTTCCCATGGTGTTAGCACAGTAGCATCTGGACTTTTTTGGAATGGACAGCAGGGGTGCTTAAACCTACATTCCTTGCCGCACTCTACCCCATGATGAGGGATAGAGCCTCTGCTGACATCCTCCTATCTCTTTTCTTCAATCCCAAATTTGCTCTTTAATTAAATCCATTAGTCTTTCCGATTAGCCGTATCTTTTATTACATCAATATCCGGCAATGGATGGTTTTGTAATATTTCTTCCAGTCTGTTCTGGAATGTGTCTTGATGTTATTTTGCCCAAGTTATTGATTCAGTTTTTAAGAAATGAGTATTACAAACTAAGTTCAGCCCGCATTTCATGCTACAGGAAGAAGATGTTAAAAACCTTTAGCCACAATCACAGTAATGGATCTCTGTCAGAAAAATGAGACTGAGTTAGAAAATAGTGAAAATAAGGAAATTCAAAGCCCAGAAGAAACGGAATTAACCTATACTTGCCCAGATGAAAGAAGTGAAAAGAATCATGTTTGTTGTCTTCTCAATATCAGTGACATTACGCTTGAACAAGATAAAAGGGCCAGCGAATTTGTCATCGGAACTGGATGGGAAGAAGCTGTGAGTATCTCCTTGACTGAGGTGCCTCATGTGTCTGTGTTTTGATGTGAGCCTTTCCTTTTACTTTTGCCAAAAATAGTTATTACTAAAGATGTATAAGCAATGAAATACAGAAAACTTAGGAACAGAGGTAAAATATAAGTACCTTTCATTGGGTATTTTTGGCCAGTTAGCGTTGGCAAGCACAGGACTAAATGCTTCACATACATCAATTCATTCAACCTCTCAACAGCCCTATGAGGCAGGTATTATGAACAGCCTCAGTTTTCAGACAAGGAAAACGAGGCACCCAAAAGGTGAAAGAGTGTGCCAAACATCACCCAGCCGGAGGCCAAGGCAGGGCTTGAATCCAGCTCTGCCTGGACTCCAGAACCCAAGCTCCTTAACTGCTGTGCTAAGCTCCCCAAGAGACCTGGGATTTCTGTCCTAGTGGTTCGACTCAGAACCCCAGGGGTTTATTCTTAAACAATTCTTGGAATCGATAATGGAATCCTAAATTTAGAACTGTAAGGAAATTTGGTCTAATGCAGTGATTCTTAGGTGATGCTTGGCAATGTCACGCAACTGGGGGTGAGGGGAAGGGGGTGTTACTGGCATCTACTGGGTGGAGGCCAGAGGTGCTGCTCCACATCCTACAGCGCCCAGAACGGCCCCCACCACAAGGAATGACCCAGCCCGGTCTTAGTTCGGGGCTGCTATAACAGAATACCATAGACTGGGGGCATACGCAACAGACATTTATTTCTCACAGTCTGGAGGGTGGATATCCGAGATCAGGGTGCCAGCATGGTTGGGTTCTGGTGGGGGAACCTCCTCCTGTTTTGTGCTCACAAGACCCTCCTTCGTGGTGCAAGTAGATCTCTCAGATCCTCTTATAAGGGCACTAATCCCATTTTGAGGGCCCCACCCTCTTGACTTCATTAACCCTAATAACCTCCAAAGGCCCCACCTCCAAATACTATCGCTTTGGGGATTCGGGCTTCAACAGAGGAATTTGGGGGAACACACTGATGCAATCCATAACATGCCCTAAATGTCAGTAGTGTTGAGGTTGAGGAATCCTGATCTAATTGGTTTATTTTATAAATATGGAAACTGAGGCCAAGACGTGGCAGAGCCACTCCCCCAAGTCCACTTGACAGTTGAAGAAGGAGTCGTGTCTTCAGGACCCTCCTCTTGTACTCTCTCTGTGGCACCGCCCCACCCCCACCTGGTGTACACACAGGCTCATGCCCACTAAGGCAGGGTTACAGACAGTTCTGTTTGAGGATTGGAAACTTTCCAATTTAGAAGGTTCAGTTTACTATTGAAAGTCATGACTTTGAACTGTGTCTATCCAAGGGCTGTTGGAAAAGATTTTCTATCAATTGGAAGAAATGCCACATGTGCCCCATGCTGAGAGTATGTTTGCCTGTCACAGTCTGTTGAGGATGATCATGCCACACCACCTCCTCCTTCCTGCTGCCCATTGCTCTTCACTCCCTGCGCACCAGCCCTCCCTGGCTTCTCAGGCGGCCTTGTCCCAGGAGGGGTGTCAGAGGCCTGTCCCACCAAAGCCAGCTTCCGGCCCTGGCTTGTGTCCCTTTGATACTTCCTGTATGGGTGCCAGGGACCCGTGGGCCAGCATTTAAATGAGGACAGAGAACACTTTGCTGGCAGCAATTAGTGAGAGTTGCCTATGTTTGCAGAGCCAAGGGACCTCTCAGGATGGGGTGCCTCAGGGCTGTACATTTTTGACCCAGACCAACCCAACCAACATTTAGCTTACCTGTGACAGCCCACCTGTGAGAATCCAAAGACCCAGGTGTCATTGACCCCCATCTCTGGACTTGGATCCCCTGCCAGGCCACCTGAACACCCTATCCTCTATAGATCCTCTGGAGCAGCTTCAACCCAAGGCTCACCTGGGGTGTTTTTAAAACCACCCGCCCAGGTCCATCTTGTGAGTATTGGCTTAGTAGGTTGCTGTGGGGCTCAGGAATCTGGATTTTTAGGCAGCAGCTCAGATGACTCTTAGGGTCAAGCAAGTAGAGAACATTTGCTGATTCATCAGATGCACCTGTTTAATAGATTAAATAGAACATCTGTAAACATCTGTAGAAAGATTAAAGTCCCAGAATTTAGGTTTGCCTCAATAAGTATCCAGCTGAGTAAAAGTTGGCATGCTACATAAGCCTAGCCAGGAGACAAATCCCCCTTGTCTGGCTGGAGGAGGATGGTGGGGAGGGTTCAGGAGGGGTGTATGGGGGTGTGGGACTTGTCTCATTCCAGCTGAAACCACCTTCGATAGAGAGACCAGTTAGCCTGAGGATCTGTTAGCTAATGTGCTGGGACCCTTCCCTGCAAAAGCTGGAAAGTCACCTGGGAAGTCAGGGTCGAGAGCAGTGAGGTCTGAAGCAAGCAATATGGTCCTCTTGAAGACCCAGTGCCAACTCAGCAGCACATGAAGGGACAGGGTTCCAGAACAGAAGCCAGAAGAGTAGGCTGGGAGAGTTGTCCTTAGGCTGTCTCAAGAGTGCAGCTCAGGGCAGCGACCTTACAGCCCTCATATATAATTGCCATCTAAGAATTAGGACTTAACTATGCAAAAGAAAATGGGGTTTTTTGGTTGGAATATATTTGAGGTATCAGCACGGCTTTGGTAAGGGCTAGGACTTCGGAATAAGAAAGGTCAGGTTCAAATTCACCACTTACAGGCAGTTAACCTCGGGGAGGGCTCCTGTCCCGTTGCTCCAAACTCCTCATCTGTAAATTCTGGCCAGAGGGCTGTACGAGGAGGACAGGAACGCCTGATTCAGTGTCAGGCACTTACTAGACTTTTTGAAAAAGTGATGCTTCGGGACGCCTGGGTGGCTCAGTTGGTTAAACCTCTGCCTTCAGCTCAGGTCATGATCCCAGGGTCCTGGGATGGAGCCCCGCATCGGGCTCCCTGCTCAGTGGGGAGCCTGCTTCTCCCTCTCCCTCTATCTACTGCTCTGCCTACTTGAGCTCTCTCTGTCAAATAAATAAATAAAACTTTAAAAAAAAAAAGAAAGAAAGAAAAAGTGATGCTTCACACTTCGGAATTTGGGGAGCTGAGCACATGCAGCGAGAGGGTGCAGAGGTCAGGAGGGAACGATGATAAAGGGAAGTTTTTGTGCAAGATGACCAAGGCTGGCTCCTCACAGCCTCTCCTTGTCCCCTGCGTGGGAATGCACAGACCTTCTGAATGTGGCAGAACTTGCCATTGGCTGTGATAACGTTTGGAACGGCAGTTTCCACCTCTGTATACTGGGCATCAGAATACCTGAATTATAGTGCCGTGGCGTGGGTTAAATGAACCAATGCCAATGCCAATGGATCCTTAGCTCAGTGCCTGGAACTTAGTAAAAGCATGGAAACTATGTTTGCTTTTTTTTTTTTTACACATAAGTTTGCCAGATTTAGCAAATGAAGATACAGGATGCCCGGTTAAATTTGAATTTTGGTAAACAGTACCTAATATGTTTAGTGTTAAGTATGTCTCAGATGTGGTCCTGATTTTTATCTGGCAACTCTATTTAACGGTGACATTTGTGGCAAGCTCCAGCCAGGGGACTCTGGGCATGGACGGACTGTGGGGGTTGGGGGCGGGTGGTGCAGGGGTGCTGGGGAGTACCCTGACTCCGGGACCTGCCTCTGCTCATCGTCTCTCCCTCCAGCCCCTCCACACAGCAGTCTCCTGGGGTTTGGTTAACAGAGCCTGGTGGTCTGAGAGAGCCTGGTAGGGAGACAAGTACAAACAGTTCTGATTTTATTTTAAGAGTCCTGACTTTATTTTGATGTTTATCTGAAAACATATAGAGTCAGCACATCAAGATGGCCACGTACAGATATTTTTGCTTAGTCTTTTAGTATTAAATCCAGTTGCTAGTATTTCAGATTAACAAATACTGTTACAAATGTTATTACTTAGTATGAGGCTAAAATAGTGTTAAGATTAAACAAAAAAAAGGTGAGTCAATTTTAAGAAATATATCGGTTCAGATAGGATGGCCAAAATGGGGGTGTGGCCACAGCTGGCCAGCTAGAGTTTGAGCAGCTCTGCCGGGAGTAACATGCTGCTTTATTTGCAGGTCCAAGGCTGGGGAAGGACTTCTCCAACTGCCTGCATCTGGCCCAGGAAGAAGCTTAAAAAGGCGAGGGTGGGAGAAAGTACCAGCAGCTGCTTACTCTGTGGCAGTCTCTCCCAAGGGAGCGCTGAGGCCAGGCCTCAGGCCCAGGCGGAGAAGTTGGGGTTGGGGGCTCCGGCTGAGGTGGGTCCGGAGAAGGATCAAGGCAGCCCCTCCCAGACTCAGGGGACCCCTCCGGGCCCCACCGCTGCCTCCAGGGAGATTAGCAAGATCTGCTTTCCCCCCTATGGTCAGGGAGAGAAAAAAAATCTGCAAATAAAGGAGTTTATTTGGTGCAAGGAAGACTGGGCCACCCCTGAGGCTCTTAGGGGCAAGGACTCCAGAAGCCCCAGCAGAGGTCCCTCCATCTCAGACTCCTTGACTTCCAGGGCCCTTTTAGTTCTACCTCCCCTGAAGGCTTCACCCCCAAACGGCTTGGATGTTCTGGGTAAGAAGAGTAAGAACTTCTTCTTGCAGCCGGAAGAGAAGGTGCTGAGTGTGGAAAAGGATGAGTGTGTGGCTTGTGCATATGGATTGAAAACAGTTGACGGGAAAGGTGAAAAGAGACCCATTGAGCTGGCCAAGCACCCCAAGGGCAATGACGCACTGCCTTTCCCTCCCCGGGTGGCCCCGACATCCCTGCTGGCCGATCCGGAGCGGTGCTGCCTACACTGGTCGCTCCTGCCTGAGAAAAACCCGATGTGCCCTCCCAACCCCAGCAATGTGCGCTATCTCGCCACTGTGCAGCTTTTGCAGAAACACGGAGTGCAAAACTACAAAGCCAAATTCAAAGCCAGGGAGCCAAGACCTCCCGTCAACACCCAAAAGCGCATTCTCACGGAGGCCAAGCAGGAACACAGGCCCCAAAATTTGGAGACCAAAGTGTTCCCGAGAACTCTCTTGCCATCCCTCACCGTGAGCAGAGTTGTTATTCCTGTCTCCACTCACAGACTGCTCTGAGTTGCTATAATAGAATTCCCTGGGAATAAGCACTGTTTGAATTCATTCATCCTCTCCCTGTCTCTCTCTCCCACCCCATCCCAGCCTTTCTTCCTTTCTTCTCTTCTGCCATACTCTTCCCACCCACCCGCCCTTCCCTTGTCCTTTTTTTGCAGTAGAACCAGAGGAAATTGAACCTCATGGTAGGGGTTTTGATTTATTCTCAAACCCCCCATATTTATGTGTCACCTGCTTCTGTTGCTCAGCCATTTACAAAATGCAAACTGGTAATGCCAGTCTCAGCCTCTGCCTGCCTTATCTCTCTACTCCCCTTAGAAGCCAAGTGGATGGTGGGGACTCTGAAGGGCCTCCCTCAGTGATGCCCACGGCAGCCCCGAGCTAACTGGCAGGGGCTCTTGCTGCCCCACCCCCATGCCTTAACCTGAGTGTAAGGGCTTGTTTAGACCAAATTGTTTCCTGATCTTTTGAACCAGGCAAGTATCTATCTGTTGATTTATTTTCTCTTGCAACAAAGATCTGGAACATTGCTTTAATAGGTAACTCCAGCCTGTGTCCAAATAAATATCCTTGTGTCCAAGGTGTCATATCCTTATATCCATGGATATATCATATCCACTCCATGCTGCGTATCCCAGGGTTTTCATATACTTATGTTATAGCCTCGTGCTAGTCTCCATGTCTGCAAAAGTTTTAGCCACAGATCTATAAAGCCCATCTTGGGAAGCAGGTTAAGAATAATTATTTGAAAAAAAATGTCACTGTGATTATAATTATCACCCCACATGCTTCCTCCAGGCTTACCTTGCATCTAATATTTGGGAACTCACAACCCCAGACAGACTCTTACAGAATAGGGCTGTTACTTTCTCCCTTCTGTCCGCCTTCTTCCCTCATTTTACCCCAATGCGTATTTCCTGAAGTTGTATATAAATTAAACATTTGTAAATGAGTTATATTTTAAGTGCCAAGTGACAATGCTATGTAGAGAAATGCTCTGAAAAACCATTTTGTAATATGAATAACCATTTAGCTGCTCTGTAATTACATAGTTTGCATTTGCTTAAGGTAGGTTGTACTTGAACTCTGGACTTTCTGTCCCCTAAATGATGGGTAGACAGATTATATGACTGTATTTGTAAACATCTGCTTTTCACAATTGGTCTTTGTAATGCCTTTTCTCTCCGTTTAGGTTTTTTATTGTTTTGTGATTTCTATTTACAAAACACCAGAAATGCAGAAATGGTTATAGTACAACTGTCATTAAAAGGTGTATTTTGCCTACTGAGGTTGGACACTTTTTTATAGTCTAGAAACAATTTAGGTTCTGCCCACCTCTTCTCTGAATGAACAAACCATCTGGATTTTGCCCCCAAGAAACTCTGATTTCCCAGTGTCTGGAGCATGAGGTGTTGGATCTTGTGCTCTGTGAGGACCCTCCAGCTCTAGCCTGCCCACCTAAGTCAGTGGTTCTTCAAGCCCCCTCTAAAAAACAGCAAGATCATGACTAAGCTCAGTATGTAAAACAGGCAAGAGTGCTGATTAGGAGGGAAGCGCATCTACCAGCATGAGCCAGGGATAGAGCCCACCAACTCAGCCCAGGGGTGCTTACATTTTGAGATCTTGAGGCAGTCTGAAAACACTAAGTTAAAACAAAAAAAATTTTTTTTAAAGATTTTATTTATTCATAAGAGACAGAGAGAGAGAGAGAGAGAGAGAGAGAGAGAGAGGCAGGCTCCCGACTGAGCAGGGAGCCCCATGCGGGACTCGATCCCAGGACCCTGGGATCCTGACCTGAGCCAAAGGCAGATGCTTAACCATCTGAGCCACCCAGGCACCCAAAACAAAAAATTTTTTAAAAATTTTATTTATTTATTTGACACAGAGAGAGAGAGAGAGAAATAGCACAAACAGGGTGAGGGAGGCAGAGGGAGAGGGTGAGGGAGAGGGAGAAGCAGACTCCTTGCTGAGCAAGGAGCCCTATGTGGGGCTTTATCTCAGGACCCTGGGATCATGTCCTGAGCCAAAGGCAGACAGTTAACCGACTGAGCCACCTAGGCGTCCCCAGAATATTTCTTTCTTAAGAAAAACTCTTTTGTTGAGATAAGGGTTATAAATTCTATAGATTTTGGAGCAAACATAATGATTTAGAATTAAGAGGAGGGCCGGTCTGAACAAAGGAAGGTCCCAAATTTAAAGATGTGTAGTATTCTTCTTTTTGAGCAAATACTTAGTTTGGCCAGCAAAATATTGACTAAGAGATTCCTCTATGAATAAATGAGTGTTTTGCATTTGGCATCTCTTTAGGTAATTTTTCAATTAACCTGATTAAGCCCTTCTGGGATCTTATTTGCATTAGCCTGGGTTTAGCTTGTTTTCTGTGGATAAAATCACTCCAGGTTTTGCCTGTTTCCATTCAGATTAAATCAGGATGTCCAGACTGGTCTTTGATGTCCAAGTCTAGATAAAGGAAAAATGTCTAATAGAATGCAGTCCCCATTAGGGTTCTAGGTCACCAACAAAACTTTCAGGGGAAATCATGCCACTTAAGGGTGTTAAGCATGTTCTAATGATGGCAACAGCCCTCTTCCTATCTCAGGGTAATGGTCTTAGTTGGGTTTTGGATCCTCTAGTCCTCTCTAAACCAAGCATGGAGGGCTGTGTTTCACCTGAACCTCATGCTATTAGTTTTGGATGTCTCATTAATCAAACTTTCCAAACTCCTATTTTTCTCAAAACTTTAAAAATCACCACGTGGAACTGTGGCAGCACCTGACACAGGGCTCCTGCAGGGCCCGAGGTCACCTGGGTGAGGCCGGGTTGAGGCCTGGGGATGCTGCTGAGGATCTGGGTGAGGCAAGGGAGGGCCTGGAGGGGCAGGGAACCTGGACAGACAGAATGTTTTCTGACAGAGATGAAGGGGTGGCACTTTTGAAGGGCAAGGGGAAGACTTTAATTCAGAATAAGGCCAGGCTACACTTGGACAAGTACATAGGACTTTGGTTACTCAGGGAGACTTTCCCTAATTTTTAGCATTATTCTTTTTATTCTGGACATGGCCCCCTTTTGTGAAATTTACCTGTACCTCAAGGACCATGCTATAAAATGGTTGGAACCCAGAATCAAATTGCCTTTCACTCTCCCTTCCTCCACATTTATGAGCTTCAGGACCCAGAGAGACCACAGAATCCTAGCCCATCTCTCTGGGTATCCCCAGCTGGCCCAGGCCAAGCTGCACGACTGGAGGCCTCATATCTGGGGCTTTTTGGGGTGTCTGGGTTTGGGTCCAGTGCAACTTTGGTGCTGCACTTTAGGGGCTACTGAAGATCAAGGTGGGAAATAAACAGAGGGGCTCCTGTGGCTATGACCAAGGGCATATCAGGGCAGTCACTGGTACCCCAGGGAATACTCTACCATTGTCTGCCAAGCTCACTGGGACGCTGGTGCCAGGAGACTCAGTGCCATTCTTTTGGTGTCCAGACTAAGCTCTGCCCCAAGCTCTACTACCAGCCACACAATGCGGTAATTCCTTTGAATTTACAAGGCACTGTTCTAAGAGTTCTAAGCCCCTTCTGGGTATTATTCTCTTTATCCTGAGCAAATGCATGAGTGTCAAGGATCATTTTCTCCTTTCTTTGTCCCAGGCCTGGATAATTCTTTGTAGGGACTGTTTTGTACAGACTAGGATATTTAGCCAGCATCTCTGGCCTCTATCCACTCGATGCCAATAGTCTCCCTCAGTTGTGAGAATCGAGAATGCCTCCAGACATTACCAAGTGCCACAAGGGCAAAATCAGCCCAGTGGAGAACCAATGCTTTAGGGAATCCAATGCCTGTGTTTGCAGCTTCTCTGACAGT
The DNA here is from genome assembly GCF_002201575.2 of Neomonachus schauinslandi. Classification (NCBI taxonomy): domain Eukaryota; kingdom Metazoa; phylum Chordata; class Mammalia; order Carnivora; family Phocidae; genus Neomonachus; species Neomonachus schauinslandi. The sequence goes on along the minus strand of NC_058418.1, from coordinate 52,378,232 downwards.
TTTCCTTACAAAGCACAAGCCTTGGCACAGGGACAAAGGAAAAGTGGGCGATGTCTGGCTTGCCGCATCCTGCAAAGCACAGGTGTTCTGGATCTAAAGCCCCCTGGTGCTCTCAGTTTTGTCTTGGTCCTTCAAGGTCTTCTGGTGGTACCTACCCAGGTTACCCCCACAAGGAAGCGACCACAAGCCTGCTTTTTCTCTGAGACCATCTCATAATGACAGTAGGCCCACTTAGCCAGTGCCCAGAAAAGCTGTCAATATTCCCATATTTGTGTTTTGAGAATGTGCATTATTGCTTTGGCAAGGTTTTCAAGAAAATTCCATGATGTTAAGTTGATGTATTTACATGTAATGCCATTGTTCAGAATTCCCTACTCTCAACATTCACTGCTTATGCCAAATCAGCGTGAATATTAAGAGGTGGCCAACACTGCGTATATCACTCCTTAGTAGCCACTGGCAAATTGATAACATCACACATATATATGAAAATAGTCCTTGTTCCCGATTTAGCTCAAACTATAAACCTTTCTTCCCCGTGTATTTTTTTTTTAAATGAAACAATTTCTCTGCTTATGACTGTTCACTTGAAAACATACCATGAACTAGTCATATTTTTAGTACCACAGGACTGTTAGCAATTTTATTTTAGTCTGCATGTATTCTGAAGAAAACTAGAAATCAAACATTTAATTCGGGATAAATACCGCCAGTTCTGATACTGTTCATGGCTCTATGAATGTTTCGTTTCATTCCTGACTGATTTCTCTCATGTAACTTCAGGAAAATGGAAAGTCAGAGAGATCCTTATGGTAGCTAGAGAACATTAAATCTGAAGACTTACTATTTAGGCACATATCTCGTTAGAAAACAGTGATTTAAATGGTTTTAAAGTAGAACACATCTTACCAAAAAGGTAAAAAAGAACAAATAGACAGCAATTTGCAATTAATAGCACTAGACTCTCAAATACAGCTAAACAAAAATTGTTCCCATGAACTGAAATAAGCCAATATAAATAATCCCGAAAGCATAGTTGGCTTAAGTTTGGATGGTTTCTTAAAAGTGTACTTTAAGGGGCGCCTGGGTGGCTCAGTCAGTCTGACTCTTGATTTCGGCTTGGGGTCATGACCTCGGGGTCCCGGGATCAAACCTTGTGTAGGGCTCAGCAGAGTCTGCTTGTCTCCCTCTCCCTCTGTGTCCTCCTTCCCCCGACGCTAGCGCACACTCTCTCTCTAAAGTAAATAAATAAATCTTTAAAAAAAATGTACTATAAAATCTTAATTTCTGAAGGCTCACTTTAAATAGGGAGGTGTTATTGCGGTGCATTGGAAGGTTAAATACCCTTTGTGATTACTTAATTAAGATGCATTTGACTTCTGCCAAGTTTTTATTGCAGCACAAGCTCTACATTTTCTGAAGTCACTAAATTTCTCGTTACAGCACAGGAAAAAGAAGATAAAGTAGAGGGGGATGACTTTCAAATTCAGTCCTAAACAGCAACATGTTTGAGAGGCAATCATAAAACCAAACAAGGATATGGAAAAAGCAATGGATCACCAGAAAGCAAAGAGTAAAAAAGCTGCAAGCAAAAGCAGTAAAAGATGCCACGCTTGGAACAAGGTCTTACTGACAGATATCAGGCGAAGAAGCTCATGCCTTTATGACAAAAACAAAAAGCTTTGTTCACGTTGAAATGACATATTTACTTTTGAGAATAACAAAGTCACCATGGAGATATATTTTTCAAAAAAATTTCATTTTCTCAAATATTTTTTACAATTATTTTGTTTCTTTTTTGTAGCATTCTGTCCCCTAACATTAACTTTCCTGACAGTCACATACCGAAAGTCTGTGGCAGGGCCTCAGCAGTAAGTTTCTGCTATGCCAACCTTCACTATTTTGACTTTGTGGACTTAGAAGAGTTACAAATGTGTGTATTTTGTTATTAGTAAGGCAGTATAAAATTTAGTTTTTTTTTTCTGAAGTTTGTTGAAAGGAATGAATATTGGTACTCTTTAAGTGTTATAGACAATGCTTGAATTTATTCACGTGGTTTGGGCATTTGCTCCTTTCACACACACGTTATTAAATGTAGTGCAACAGCTGTTAGTTTGAGAACACTGACAACCTGGGAATCCCCTTCATCTTTAGCCTACCTCTCCTGATATGTAAGCTAATACCTCAGGGTCGATCAATACTGTTGACACAACTGAGAGAACCCTTTGGATTGGAACACTGCAACACAAGCGTATTTACTTGACCATCTTCTTGGTGGTAACAACATTATACTAGCCAACATCTTGATGAAGAAACTAGATGAAAATCCATGTCATTTAACAGTTTTTTAGATGTTGGGAGTATGAAGCCAGAAGACAGACATGCTCTTTCCCAGAGCCAAATCTGATCAGCGACACTTAACGCACTTCCAATGCGAATACACACATCTGTTGTGAAATGTAAGGAAAATTAAACTGCATGAATACTTGAGACTTCAAAGCTTTCGTCCCTAAATCCCCAAAGGTACACATTTCTCCTCCTCTTTTAAGAGGCTTCCGACAACCCGAGTGAGGAGCACTGCTTGAAATAAAGCGGAGTAAATGCTCCTTAAGAGTCAATATTAGATGGCAGGTTTTGGTGAGGTTTGGATTGGAATTAAGGTAAACCTTCTAAAACTGAGGCCATAAAGGATTACTTGAAAGTATCACTTGAAAGTATCACCCTGTCCATTTGCCACTACTAATAAAACAACTTCACAACTAGACTGACATGGATACACTTTCTTCTGTTCAAAAGAAGCTTCAAACCTTACTGAGCATCTTTCAGGTAAGTCTACAGAAATTTTGTTTTTATTTCCCCTTTATATCAAGGAATCAGAAATACAGATTGGGCTTTTTGCAAATTAGTGACTGAGCAAAGAACTACTCATATTCTAACCCTCTTACTTTTGCTCGTAACCTAGAATTACATTATTTACAAAGATAAAAGGGACCCCGTTACAAAATGATGCATGTCACCTTTGGCAAATGCATGAGTTGGAGTAATTGCCTTCGAAATTCTTCAAAAACTCAAAACTGTAAGGTGAATAGCTTTTATCAAAAACTCCACATCAAAATAGAAAATTTAGTAATGGAGTGTCTTTTCATTTTCTTCTACTAGGAAAATTATTAGTATAGTTTCATGAACAAAGGTAAAACAGTAATGAAAATAACTAGGTACAACCATTCCATCCTGTGACTATCAGAAGATGATGGGTTTGTGAAAAGTCAAGGCAACAAAATAGGTCACATTATGAGTACGTCAAAGAATTCACAAAAAAAGGTAGAATTCTCACTTCTCTTTAATCACCGAATTTCAGTTTTTACGAATAATCTTAGGACAATTCAGGTAACTAAGGTTTTGGGAGGGAACAGTTCTTGTACATGAAGAACTATGACATGCTCAACTGTTCTGTAAATAACTCTATTGGCTGGATTATCAAACATTTTCACAGAAACAAATTTTTTTAAAGCCAAAGATCACTGCATTTATATTTACAAAAAAGCCATAAACAAACATGCACTTCTCCTTTACTGGGAGAACTGAAATCAATGTTTGAACATTAAGGCAGTGACGATTCTAAAACAATTAAATTCTAAGTTAAGGCTTTATATTTGTTTTGAAACCCATAGTCATAGGCCACTGTGACCAAAGCAAACTCTTATCTACCAGGTTGGGTTCATCTCTCCAGGATATGTTATTTATTCACTACCAACTATTCTTCTATGGGATAGGAATTAGTAGTAACATCATCTATGTACTTGGGGCTATTAGTCCACTCCTTAGGTTTTATTTTGAGGATTTTGCCTTCAGCAGCATAAGCATGTGCCACAGAAGGAACTTTTTCTTAATAAACTTAGAAAACGTACTGGTTGCACCGATTTTTCCTTGACTGAAAGTTGGACAACAATCCTAAATACAGTAAACCTCCAAGGCATATATGACCATGCTCCCATCTAAAAACATGGATGTTCTTGATTACTGAAATAACTGGTCTTCACCTCCTTTTCCTTGAAGACTGGTATTGCCATCTAAACAAATAAAGCAACAAAATGCAGAATACCTTATTTTAGGAGGATCTGTTCTATACTTGCTATCCTCAAGGCACAAATAACATCCTTGCTAGGCCAATGTCTTTCCTTATTCAAGGAAAAGATGAGAAGTGGATGAGAAGATTCACTTTAGAATAATTGTTGATTGCACACTTGCCCTATCAACTTACACTGAAATTTAGCAGGTGGGGATGTCCTTTTCTCTTCCCCCCCCCCTTTTTTTTTTTTTAACATTTAGAGAGACAAAACTCAGATCCAGCCTACGGGTACACTTTGAGAAGCAGCTGTGGGAGCTCCACCCTCGCCTACCGGAGAGAGTAGGAGGGATGTTCCCAGAGCACACTCCAGTATGAGTTTCCACGGCTGGAATGACGTACGGTTACTCAGACTAGAAGGATCGCTATTTACACTAAGTGCTTGCCGCTACTTCTTGAAGCAGTAATTTTACAGCAACATGTCTTGTGAGGAAAGTACTGTACACTTGGGTTGGTATCAGCAATGGTTCATGTAGAGGAAGAACGGCATTGACTACATGGTCTCAAAAGCTAAAGACAGCTGTAGTTCTCCTTTGTCTTCAAGTCAGAAAAAAGTGAGATGTCAAAGCAGATGAAATCGCAGGCAGCATGAGTCCCACGCCATCGAAGCGCTGGCACTTACATCTGACGTGTGGCATCCCATTTCTTTAGATTTACTATCAGGAAACAGGAATTTCTAACAAACACTGTCAAATATTGTAGGTGCAACTTAAGCAAGACACATGTCCACTGAAATGTTTTGAAGATCTGAAAAGTCTGTACCCTAGTACCTGGTAAGCTTGGCTTCAGCTAATTGCTAGATGGGTTTGAAAGGTGTGAAATACACTTGTGTTTTTAAGATGGGAAGACTCACTATGACAGGGCAAATGTAGGCAACACAGAAACAGTATTTTTAGATCAACATCTTACACTTTATAATACACTCACATTTATACACAAATTTCATGTTTACAAGTACAAAAGGCAAAGACCCTCCAAGAATTGAAGTAAATGCATCAGTAACTACATTCAATAGTGTTAACACTGTTGTCCTGCTCTCCATTTTCCAAACCCAGAAGGAAATCGTAAACGCCGTCGCACGCTCAGACTTCATTTTTAGAAGTTGGAGACCGTGTGTAGTTCCGCACACGTCTGGGTTTCTACAGAGCTGAACTGAGATTCCATTGTGTTCCAGGCCAAATCGGCCAGAAGAAAGTCATCCATGGCTGTTTGAGTTTCGTTGCTGGTGAAGAACAAGCTCCCCAGGGTTTCGAAGCCAGAATTCATGGTCTGTGTTTCTGTACTGTTCAACTGAACTTTGCTCTCTACAGCAGGTATGTTTTTAGCAGCAGAGATTCCTTCAGTTTGGGTCTCTGTGTCAGATGAATCAGTACTCATGGAAAAGCTGGAGTGTTTCAGAATACTTCCCAGAGGCAGGTGGGGGCTACTGTCTAAAAAGAAGTTTAAGTCTGTCTGTGTCTGCGTGTCAAACATTTCAAGGCCTAAGAAATTAGAATTTCCCCTACAACTATAGGACTGAGCAGATGTGTCTGCAAGGAAGAAGTCCGTTTGGGTCTCTATGTCCAGTGATTCCAAGACAGGCTCGGTGGTCATGGTGTTAAGCTCACTCTCTTCAGTTTGAGTCTGGATATTTGAGGCGGACAAAAACTCTTCAATATCAAAATCGATTGCGGGATTCTGGGTCGGGCCAGATGGGAGCTGGGGGTCAGGTCCAGTATTTGTGTCAGACAAAAGACTACGATTGTCCAGTGTCTGACTGGGCAGATTACTTGACAAGATGTTTTCTAAATCGCTTAATAAATCTATAGTTTGGGTCTGGTTATCTGTCATGTTCTGTGAAGGAAGCATACTGTGCTGTGCACTGAAGTTTATAATCGGTGCAGATTTCTCAAGATCTTGATGTAAAGTCTTAGGGTGGTTCTGAGGTAACAAATCATGAGCGACGGTCTCCGCTACTAAGCTGCTGCTTATAATGCTGTCTGCAGAAACACCGTAGGGTGAATGGACGCTCCCAAAAATGTCAACAGCTTGGTCCATCTGTACTCGGTCATCTGTCAGACCTTGCATTCCACTGGTCTGGGTTTCTCTGGAGATCCCGCCTGACTGGTAACAGGCATCTATAAACGCATCAGTCTGAGCAGCTATGGATGAGGTCACCTTAGAACTGGGCAAAAACGTTTGCGTATGAACACTGATAGGAAGGGAGACTTGAGAACCAAACGTCAAATCTGTTTGAGAACAAGACGATACAGAAGAATCAGGCCCAGCCCACTGTGTGGAAGGTATGAAGGGTTGCGTGGCGTAAGACAGCTCTGTCTGTACGTTGATTGAAGAAATGCTGTTCTTCTGATATGTGTTCCCTAGTTCTTGTAAAGGATTAGACAGGCTCTTCCCCAAGTTCACTTGAACACCTGTACTAACTGGCTCCATAGCAACAGGACTTACAATTTTTGAAAGAGGGAGACTTTCCTTAAGACAGCCAGCCTCTGAATCTAGGCCGAGGATCAGGGTTCCGAATGACAAGGGCAGTATGTGCACAGCGCCCGGGGCAGAACCCTGATGATCGACACCCAACACCACAGGCTGGGCCGAGGAGTCGGCGGTAGGCACAAAGACAGGCATGGGAGAAAACTGCATAACAGGAAGTTTCACCAGAGCCACTTTGGGCTTGGGTAAAAGCAACTTCTGAGGGTATCTTGGAGGTGTTGTAAGAGTCTGCTTTCCGGCATTAGAGCTGCAAGAGTCTTCAAAAGAAGCGACCAGCTTTATATCTGAAGTTTCCAGTTCTTGAGTGTCTGGTCTTGGAACTGGTTGGGTGCTCAAGGACTCGGTGGGCTTACTGGACAACTTCTGGCTGGGCAGGCAGCTCTCCATTTTCCTTTTCTTACTAGGTGGATCCCTGAAACCAAGGACAGAGTAAAAAGAGAAAAACGAGTTTAGGCCGCAGCTTTCTTCTACCCTGGTGCGGTCTCTTCAATTACTTACGAATGCTGCTCCCCACACCTAGAGCAGAGGTCAGAATCCACCAGGTGAGGAGAGATCAATCCTTCTGTGCCCCTCTGAGAACTGGGCCTACTATATGGTGGGCAGAAGTGCAGGAACATGCGACTAGGGAAGGAGGAAGGGGGCATACCTCTAAGTACTCTAGCACTCAGCTCTGTAAGCACGAGGAAGTGAACAGATTATTTAATCCAACTTTTACCATTCCTAAAGTAGGAAGCTATTACTCCAAATATAAATTTGACCTTTAAGATGAGGTACAGTTTCACGATAAAACTTAACTCTTCAACAATCTAACATCCCTCTGGTGGAAAATGCTGGAAGTTGGGATTTTCAATTGGGAAGAAATAAGGAAGAACAACTGGGTTAGACAGATGTGGATCCTTTGCTAGTACTGCTCGCTTTTCCGAAAGCTCCCCTCTTCCACGTCATGTTTTTTCTCTGTTATTCCTCCTTTCTCTCTGCACTAACGGCTTTCCAAAAGTTTCATTTGAAATTCTTCCCACAGCGACTGACTCCTGGGCCACCGCTTCTTCCCCTTTACCTGTGCTCTGCTGGGATCTCGTGGCCAGTGCGGTAGACATGGGACTGTAACGCAGTTCTGCTGGCGTAGGGACAGCCGCATGTGCACTGGAAGGTCTTGCCGCAGTCCTCGGCATGCCTTTTCAAGTCCCACTCCGTGCCATAGGAATTGCTGCACTTACTGCACTTATGCTTCTTTTCAGCATGCATCTTCATAAAGTGCTAGGAAGAACATAGAAGGGACGAAAGTGGAAAACCTCATCTGCTCAAAACATTTCAAAAACCATCCCCGTACCTGCATTAACAATGACTTTGCATGACAAACTAGAGCAGTCTACATCAAAAGAAGGAAAAGCAGGCAAACTGCAGTTTATCACATGCCCCTTCTCCCTGTCACTGCTGCTTTGGGAAAAGTGAGGACCCTCTTTGGAAGCAATTCATAGTACCTGCCATTTAGGTTTTACAAATGAGTGCCGCAGGCAGGAAAAAGTCCTTCCCGCTTTTCTCAGGACCCCTCCAGCCAACCCTCTGGGAAGTATTTCAACTGCCAGTCTCTGCCAGTCCTACGTGACCTCTTTCCCCACTCACTGGGCCCCTCCCTCCTCCTAAGGCAGCTACTTCTGGAACTCTTCCTGACTTCAGAAGCTTTGTCCTTCCTTAGGAGAACTTTTCCTTTGTGCTTTGCTCCTCTGACCTAGGAGGCACACAGAGTCACGCAAGAGATCTGGAGTACACATTTCTCATTTGCTGCTGAACCGCTCTTCTTGTCTTTCTCTCTAAACCCTCTTCTGGACATCTCCTCCTCCAGAACAAGCCACGTCTCCTTCACTCTGGTTACACTTCATTCACGTCTTCCCCCAACAGGGAGACTCCTCGGTGGCTATTCTCACAGGCAGCTTTCTTGGAGAGTTCTCCAGTTACGTTTGGCGAGTGACAGAATGCACGTTAGGTTTATATCACCTGCATTTCATCCTCAGAGAAGTATACTTAAGACAAATAAAATACCTGTTTTACGAGAGAAAATTGAGAAAATGGTCTGTCAGGGCCTCTAGGGCATCCTTCAATTGGACAACAGTAGAATTTTGGTACAGTTTTCAAATCTTTTCTTATTGTTGGATTTACTATACCATCCTGCAAAAGAAAAAATTACTTTAAATAATTATTAAACAAACAAACAAACAAACAAAAACCCAGTGGAACTGGCTGGGACCAGAAACAAGGAATGACTAAAGATGGGCACAAGGGATCTTTTAAGGGAGATAAAAATGTTCTAAAATTAGATTGTGGTGCTGGTCACACAACTATGTGAATCTACTAAATAATTAAATTATTCACTTAAAATGGGTAAATGTTATGGTGAGCTAAATTATAGCTCAATAAATCTGTAAAAATTTTTCAAAACAAAAAAAACCCCCCATGTTGCTAAAAAATCTTCTATCCATTCCTTTAAAACTCCTCCTTCTAAACTTAAAATCTCTGTCCTTAAAGCCAGCTTTCTCTGTTTGTAAGTGGTATACTCACAGTTTCTCAGGCTCAAGATTTTGGTACCACCCTAATTCTTCCCTTCCCTTTCATCCCACCCTCCCTGAAAAAAAACCTCCTTTGACTATGGTCTAGGCCTTCCTCCTAGCATCATGACTTTCTCTGATCCTTAAACCCCTAAAGTAGCTGAAGCTAGTCGACGTAACTTTTTATACAGCAACTTGAATAGAGTCACCATGCTGTGTTTGAAATTTAATAATCATTATAGTAACCAGTACGTATATAGCTTTTATTACTGTGTCAGGCATTTATATATATTAACTTATATAATCCTCATCATCCTTTGTTATTAAGTATGTGACTGAATTTTTGGCTGGGAGTTTAAAATAACTGGTGACTTAATTTAGCTTGAAGTGCTCTGTCTTGGTGACCTCAATGAGCTCACATACTAAAGGTGTGAGACACCTATGACCTCCAGTATAATTCCTGTCTGGACCTAAAGGAAGGTGGTGGCGGGGGTGGAGGGGTGGGGATGGACCTCTCGACAGGTCACTGGAAACAACAGGACATGTACTCATGTAACCAGGGCTCAAGGGTAAAAGAGCACCTGGCTCCGCGGGTCCCAAAACAGACCAAGTCTGGCCACTCACCGCTGACACAAAGGCAGTGAGACAAGTGGTGGGGAAACAAGAAAGGGATTTATTTCAGTGAGTCCAGCACCAGGAAGACAGTGGACTCACATCTCAAAGACTATCTCCAAAGTGCTGAAAATACTTTCAGGTTTACGTAAGGAAAATGTGGGACAAAGGTCGGTGGGTATGTGCAGGCAGGCAGTAAAGGTCAGGTCAGTTGCTGTTTTGGGGTTAACCGCGCGGGGTCTTGCTGGTGTAAAGGCAGTCCCTATCGCTTGAGAGAATAGTTTTGGGTCAGCATCAAGGGATGCTTTGCCCCCTGGGTCTTTTGCCTGAGTCAAGAGATAAGCTGGAAAGAATAATGTCATCAATTAGAAAGTACAGACTGAGGTCAAAGTGGAGGGAGTAGAAGTCCCTGTTCATGCAGGCCACAGCATCTAGTGTTCTGATGAGAAAGGATTCATTACTGTTGGAACATGTCCACTTCCGTCTCTACCATTAATGTTTCTGGAGAAGTGAGAAATGAATGGTCATGTGGCTAAGACTCCTTCCCTTTGCCTTCCCAGTGGATCTTGAGAGGAACATGTTGATCTTGTTGAGTCTGTGTCCATTCATTTAGAGGGGAAAAGAAGCTGTTCTTGTTTTATTTTTACACAGCACAATTTATCTTTCCATATCAAATTCAATTAGTCCTCCATGTCTTCCACACTGGTCTATCCTTTTACAATCCTACTGTTTAGATATTCATATTCATTTGGGTTATTTAAGTGGTCTCTTACATAATTTTCCTTCCTCTTCTAATATTCTACCAAATTTGACCTTCTGAAAACTTATTTGTATGTATCACCTAACGGCGTGTTATGCCTCCAATCTCCCATTATAACCGTATCTTTTTCTGTTCCCTTTTCATACACCACCCAACTTAGCCTCACATTCTTCCCATTTCCAGTTGCACCGTCTATGAAGGCTCAATTTGTCCTACATTCTCCTGGCTCTCTTAAGGCAGACTGCGATGGCAGAAGAAGCACTTGGGCTGAAAGACCTATACACCACCTCTACCACCAATCAGGGGTGTGGCCTTAACCTCTCTAAGCCAGTTTATTCATTTCTGAGACAGATACAATAGTTAACTCTCAGGATTATCTTGTATTGGATTAGCATAAAGCGAGCCCAGATCATATTCTCAATAAACACTCCCTTGTTCTGCTTACCACCACCCAGATGTAGAGATCTATTTCCTGTTTGAATTCCAAGATAATAAAACTTAAGCTGTTTTAAATATTATCATTTTTTTCTAGAGTTCCTGTCTCTCCAACTAAATTTCTTAAGGGCAGAAACTATTTTGTACACCTCTTGGTATTGTCTTAATGTTTAAAGAAGAGAGCAATTGCCTGCTAAATGTAGAGTTTTTTTTTTTTTAAAGATTTTATTTATTTATTTGACACAGAGAGACACAGCAAGAAAGGGAACACAAGCAGGGGGAGGGGGAGAGGGAGAAGCAGGCCCCCCCGCCGAGCAGGGAGCCCAATGCGGGGCTGGATCCCAGGACCCTGGGATCATGACCTGAGCCGAAGGCAGACGCTTAATGACTGAGCCACCCAGGCGCCCCTCTAGAGCATTTTTTGAAAGGCAGTCCTGCATAGGGTAGTGGTTTTCAACCCTGGGGCCTGTGAAAAATCACATGAGACACTTAAAAAAAAATCTCTGTCTGGTTCCAACTCCAGGTATTTTGATATCATTAGTTTGGGGTGGGGACTAGGGATCCATATTTGGTTGTTCAATCTCCCCAGATGATCCCAAAGGACAGTCTAGCTTTGGAACATCTCATATAGTGGTTAAACCCTTGGGTTCTGGAATGTGGACTGCCATAGTTTGAATTCTCTACCTTGCCACTTTCTTGTGAACTATCTTGGTTTCGTTATCTATAAAGTAGGCAAAACAGGATCTACTTCAGGGCTGTTGTGGGGATTTAGTCAATAATGTACAGGGTTTGGAACAGTGCTTATCACATAATCACTCAGTTATTATTGCTGACTTACTTGCTGTGGAGAGTTTTGTTTCTTCTTTTGCTTTTTGCCAACCAACTTTACGCCAATGATCTAATCTAAACCAGTACTTTACATTAAATACTGTCCTTGTGGAAGTTGGACTGAAAGGCCCTTCTGTTAAAACACTGGCAGCTGCTAGCTTTAATGACAAGTGATGTGGTCTCTTATCACCAAACTCATCCTATTCACCAATTCATCTAGCGTTTGTTTGTTCGTTTTTTAATGAGATACTTTCAGTTAACTATTTTTTTTCCATCTAGTGTTATCAGCAAGAGAAAACGAAATGTGGGTAGAATATTAAGGAAGACTCAGAAATCACTTCATTCACCTAATAATTATCAAATTCTTCTTAGTGATATGCCAGGGAGATGGCCCCTTTCTATGTTCCAGGCTGTTCAAATGTTCCACAAAACTTCCTACAAGTTCGCTACAAAATTCATGCTCACTTCTAATACCCTCTCAACTCTACTTAGCATGCCTTTTATTTATTTTTTTAATTTTTAATTTTTATTTATTTTTAAAGATTTTATTTGTTTATTCATAAGAGAAAGAGAGAGAGAGGCAGAGGGAGAAGCAGGATGCCCGCAGAGCAGGGAGCCAGATGTGGGACTCGATCCCAGGACCCCGGGATCACAAGCCCGTGACCCAAAGGCAGACACTTAGCCAACTGAGCCACCCAGGTGCCCTAGCATGCCTTTTATTATCCCTTTTTAAACTCCCAATCATGTTCTCAAATACCTGTTCACTTCACTTTTTAAAAGTTAATGAACTTTTTTTTTCTGAGATGTTTTAGGTTCACGGCAAAATTAAGTAGAAAGCACCGAGAGTTCTCATATATCTCTCCCTCCCCAAACATGAACAGCCTGTTCCACTATTAACAATTATCCCCCACCAGAGTGGTACGTTTGTTACAATCAATGAACCCGCACTGGCACATCATTGTAACCAAAAGTCTTATATTAGGGTTCATTGTTGCTGTTGTACATTCTATGGCTTTTGACAAATGTGTAATGGCACATATCCACTATTTTCACTGCCCTAAAAATCCTCTGTGCTACACCTATTCCTAACATTCTTTCCCTTAAACTCACCCTGGCAACCACTAATCTTTTTTGCCTTTTCCAGAATGTCATATAGTTGGAATGATACAGTATGTACACTTTTCAGATTGGCTTCTTTGATTGAGTATGCACCTGACCTAAATTTCCTCCATGTCATTTCATGGCTTGATAGCTCATTTCTTTTTAGTGCTGAGTAATATGCCATTCTCTGGAGGTACCACAGTTCATCTATCCATTCACCTACTGGTGAACATCTTGCTAGCTTCCGAGTTTTGGCAATTATTCACTTCTCTTTATGTGTCTTCTACCACCTCCCTCACCTTTCCTTTCTCACTGTTACATCATTAGTTCAAGTCATCCTGACTCTGGACTTTTATCATTAACCTCTTAACTCATTTCTAGAACTTCAATCTCTTTTCCATTCACTTTGCCAGATTCCTTTTTCTAAAGTATAGCTCTCATTACGTCATTACCTCACTCAAACATTTTTAGTGGCACCCCAAATCTACCCGAGTCCAAATTTCTCTAGCTTGAGACATTCAAGTCCCTTACTATATATATATATAGCTTTGAATTGTCTTTCTTTTCTGTTACTTACCCCTTTTGTCTAATGGAACTACTTAAAATCCCCAAACCTTTTCAAGGAGAGGAATGTATTTGTATCTTCTCTTGTATTTGGGAATGTTTGGACAGAATAAATGTTCAAAAAAAAAAAAAAACTGGGAGCATTATACTGAACATGTTCATGTGGCCATCTAAGCCAAAACTATATCATGCACCAGGATGAACCACTAAAGACAGCCGTAAAGGACATCAACAATCCCCCTGTGGCCTTTATTATAGGCATGGCAACAACCTGAGAGTGTTCACTTTCCTGCTTTCTGAGGGCCAACTCCTCACCGTCCCCATCACCATCTCCCCATCCCAGTTCCAGGGCCTTCCTGTCCTGAGACAACAAACTCAAAAGATAGGATGGCTGAGATGAGGATGGGGGAGATAAGAAATGGGGATGGCACAGTACCACATGAACCGCAGTGAGAAAGTCATGTTCTATTCTGGCATCCTCTATATATGTTCAAAAACAAAATTCACCAGACTTTTCGTACTTTATCTTTTGTATGCATGACTAAAAAGAGAACACAAAAAATACTTCATGTTTTGCATTCCTTTTTTGGGTACGTTACATACAAAACATTTTAAAGTAAAACACATTTCAAAAATATTTACGAAACATTTTAAGTAAAAGAATTTGGAAAAAAAGATCTGAGAGGAAACAATAAAAAAAGATGGAAAAAAGTAAACATACAGAAGAGAAAAGCAGGAGTAAGGACACACTTTAAGGAGAAAGGGTAAAAGGGAAGGATTTTAAGAATAGTGGGGGTGAATAAAAGGCATTATAACTACACCAGCACCTGACTGCCTTCACAGAAAGCATCCAAGAAGAAAATGAGCTCGCTCTGTTGTCTTCTCATTGTAAATTTAAAATTGGAGGTCTTTGTACAATATGGCCTATAGAGTGACTTGGAACCTTTCTTTTCCTTTTTTTTTTTTTTAAAGATTTTATTTATTTATTTGACATAGCGAGAGAGAGCACAAGCAAGAGGAGCAGAAGAGGGAGAAGCAGGCTCCCTGCTGAGCAAGGAGCCCGATGCGGGACTTGATCCCAGGACCCTGGGATCATGACCTGAGTAGAAGGCAGACGCTTAACTGAGCCCCCCAGGCGTCCCTTTGTTTTGTTTTGTTTTTTTTTCTTAAACAACAACAACAACAAAACAACTTCCTTGCTAATCATTAAAAGCAAACCCCAGACTGAACATAATACAAAATCCTTCAAGCCAGGTTTTAAAAACATAAATGCTGCTGGGTAAGAGGTTCTTTAAGGGCCCTCCTGTCCCCTTCACTGCTTTCAAACAAGGAATAAAAGAATCTCTGAGAAATGTCCATTTACTCCTACTCTTCCTTTCTCTTAATCCCCAGCTTTCATTTCCCCAGGGATCCCCCTGTAGGCAAGGATAGACAGGGCATTTCCAACTTCCTAACAGGAGATGAAATATAAGAACCCGCATAAAACCAAATGGCAGCATGCCCTTACACCTTACAATTCAATCCCCATTCTTACCCACCATCCTTTAGAAGGGTTTGTTAATTATTTACATTAAGAAGGGAGTATTTGTTTGTGGGCAGGGTACCTTGTGAAGAAAGTCTAGAATAAAATAAGGACCATATAGCAACTAATGGGGAAGGGGATAAAAACATTATCATAACCTAGAAAAAATAAAAACTAGGAAAGATACTAAAATTTTGCAAGGAGCTGTAACCAAGAGAACCAGTAGGAAAAATTCCCACTGAATATTATGCAAATCTGCCAAGCAGCTATACTCAGACCACCTTCAGGGCAGAAAGTAGGCAGGCACTGGATTGATACTGGATTCTCTCCAAACAGCTTTCAAAACCACAAGAGCTCCCAGTCAGCTCTCGTCCCCAGGCCTCCTCCTTCTCCTTCCCTCCTTCTAATACTTTGAAAACAAGTGTCAAGAGTAATGTTTGAACTCAAGAGCCTTCTCCTCAGAATGCAGACGGAGAGGAGAGATTCACCACACTGGTATGGCTATTTTGTCACATAGGTCATGCTCATGAAAGAAAATGAACCCCTTTCCTCCAATACAGCAGATGCTCGGGGGGGTCTGGGTGCTGTGGTTAGAAAGCCAAAACAAGGCAGGAAAGTGAGCCTCTTTGACAAGAAAAAAACCCAAAAACAATGATGGTTCTGGATGAGATTTCTTTAATTCCTCCTGAAACAGGCCTCCCTAGTGATCTACGAAGGAAAATCAGGAGAGCCCACTTTTCCCTTCAGCATTTTTAGTTCAGAAAGGGATCTTGAGTGCACTGTGCTGTCTTCAGACAAGAGATCAGTGTCTGAAAACCGGCTTAGAAATGGGAGAATGACTTCACACAGGTTCTAAGCAAGGGAGGATACCGCTGCTTTGAAAAGTCCAGTAAAGATCTGATTATCAAAATTTGTATTTGCTTCAACTACTCCTCCTCCTTAAGCCTATTATATTTTATATTTTGTATGTGCACTGTATATTGCATGTGTTTGTATATTTCGTATATGTATGGGTATCTTCAGATATTCGTAAACTTAACATATTTTAAAAAACATAATTAGAAATAAACCTATTATATGCCAACACACTAGTCCTGAAGAGTAAATGGTATCTTTGTGCTGAACAGATGCTTCACAAAGTCTTGAGAGCGAGAGCGCTCCAGATAGCAATTCCAGAGAAAAGGACACTAAAACTGTTACAAAGCGCTTGTTAGAGTGATCTTTGGGCCAATACAGTCCTGGTCAGACTGGAAGCTTCTCTTGTGCTCAGAGATGTAGAGTGTCCTGGTTGTTTCTCAGGGAGGACATGATACTAAAAGTGGGTGATGGCCGTTGTATACAAGTTGAGAGAACCAAGGGACGTAGAATTCCTACAAACCATGTAGTTCACCCACTGGAATTAAAATATAAAGAAAAGGAAGGATTTCGTTAAAATTTAGTATGAGAGAGAAAACACAAGATCGAAGACCATTCATTCCCGAAGACCACTGAAGAGTTACCGCACTTGGGTCCTGGAAGAAACGGAATCTGTTCTGAGGAAAACTGCAGCCCCACCTGCAGGGCCCTCCTCAGTCACATTTCCTGACTGGACTCCCTCATCTTCACAGGGGAACGATGTTGCATCTGTTCAGCTGGTGCGGGAGGGGGATTCCCTCTCCTGGGCAACATGTCTGTCCTCCTATAACCTCGAACCTCCTGGCAAATTAAATTCTTATCAGAAGCCTGATTCTAAGGAAGTCTCCAAGGAGGATTTACCTGAAGGGCAGACAGAACATGCAACACGCTAGGTATTTCAAACTTATTCCTGAATCAATTCAGACCATCAAAAGCTACATTCACAAAACTGCTTTGAGTATCGTGCTTTGGAATTATGTCACTGTTGACACAGAGAGAAGTGAGTAAGAAGTGGAAGGAAACTTCCTATTGTAATGACTGGGAAATTGTAACTTAACAGGTCTAGGGTGGGGCCGGACATCTGGATTTTCAGTGAGCTTTCCACAGATGTGCACTAAAGGTTAAAAATCACTGCCCCATTTTACAGAGGGTGGAAGGGACGTTCACACTACTGTCATGTTAACATACGGGTTGCCTTTTAAAAGAAGACCTGGAGAAATTTCCCTTACGTCTCATTCCTGAGCAAACCCGAGTCTATCAATACTGTGAAAACGTGTAACTGAAGGTGCTTCGAGGCAAATCTGCAGCCCCCTTTTAAAAACCGGGCAGAACCTAAAGGCCTCAAGGAGGTATTGTGGGTGTGGTGGAAAGCACTGGGGCTTTAGACCAGGTTTAAATCCCAGCTCTAGTCCGGCTGCGCAACCGGCTTCTCATCAGCAGTGTGAGGAGGAGGATGAGACGGACCTCACGAAGTTGCTGGAACTACCAAGGTCCGTGTGTCGAATGCCCGGGCCGCGAAGCCAGGAGCGAGCAGTCCTGGCTCGTCCGAGCCCGACAGCGAGTGGCATGACACAGTGTTTTCCTACTGCGCGTTCCTGCGTGCTAGCTCCCACTCTGCCCCGCCGGGACTCCCTGGCCGGTTTGGCCCGTTTTGTGGTTGGACGCCGGCCGGCGAGGCTGCACACACACGGCGCAACCCCGGCCGCGCCGCCCCGCACGCCCCAGCCCGCGCCCGAGCCCCCCAGCGCCAGGCCCGGGGAGGCGCCGTTCCGCGGCGAGCTCACCTGCAGGCGGTGGCTCTTGACCAGGTGCATGTTGAGCGCCGGGCTGTTGGGCAGGATTTTGCCGCAGCCGCGCACGGTGCACAAGATGTTGGTCCGCACGGCCCGCGACAGCTCGCTCACCGACGGCTGGATCAGCTCCCGGGCCGGAGGCGCCGGACCCGCGGGCTGCTGCCTCGCCGCCGCGGGCCGCGGCCGGCTGCCCCTCAGCCTTCCGGGGGGCCCCCACGGGCCCGAGGCGGCGGCGGCGGCTCCCCTCGCGGCCGTCGGGACGGTCGGGGCGCCCGAAGCCAGAGCCGCGGACCCCGCCGCCGCCGCCTCAAAGGCCGCCATGGCTCCCGCACGGCAGAAGGACCGAGCGAGCGGGCCCCGCCTCCCGCCGCAGCCACTTCCGGCAGGGGGCGGGGCCTCCAAGCTCATTAGCATCCGGCGGGGCCGAGACGCCCCCTGCCGGCCATAGAAAAAGCGTCTGCGGGAAGCCGCCGCCGGGTGAGGCAGGAGGGTTACAAAACTTAACAGGGGTTCTTGCGGACAGGTCGAAGGTATTGGTCCCACTAATGCATTCTTCATCTTCCCACAAAACTTAACCTTGGGCAATAATTGGATAGAACAAAAAGCAGTACGTTCAGGAACTTTATTTCCCCAAAGATTAGAAACAACCCAAATATTCAATGGCAGGAGAGGCAATAGTAGTTAATTACATCTATTGTTTATTGAGGGCTTACCAAGTGCTAGACACTGGGGAAAGCACTTTTCATTTCCTATCTCATTTTGTCCTCAAAACAAGTGTAGCGGATACATACTATAAGTTTTCCCTCATTTTGCAGAGAAGAAACTAGCCCTAGGTCGCATTGTACAAATGAATGAGTTGCTATGATTGTGTTAATCATTTTAAGGGAGGCTGGATTTACTTGCCTGTATCTTTTTTGTTTTGCCTTGTTTTTGCCTGTCTCTTAACTGCTGAAATCCGATTACTGTTTAGGGGACAGTATGACTCAGGGCAGGGTTCCAAAACCTAAGTACTTAGAAGGACTAGCTAGACCAAGTAAATGAGCAGAGGAGGCCAGGTGTAGACAAAAGGGAGAAGTGAGGACTGTAGTGAAATGGAAAATCTATCCTTTGTTTAAAGGGGGGCAGCTGCTACTCATCTGTGGTTTCGTTAGATTTATTTTTCAAGGTTTTTATGTGAAAACTTCCAACTTATATATCAGCAGCTGTACTAGTTTTCTATTGCTGCAGTTACAAGTTACCGCAATCTTGGCTTAAAACAACACAGATTGTGTCAGAGGTCTGACACAAGTACTAGGCTAAGAAAAAAGTGTGGGCAGGGCTGCATTTCTTCTGGAGGCTCTATAGAAGAATCTTGCTTACTTGCCTTTTCCAGTTTCTCAAAGTCAGTAATGGTGAGTTGAGTCTTCATCCCATCACGGACTTCTCCCTCTGCTCTCTCCTATTCCTGGTTCCACTTTTTTTTTTCCCCCTGTTCCACTTTTGAAGATCATTGTGATTACAGTGGCTCCATTCAGGAAGTCCAGAATAATCTCCCCTTTGCAAAGTCCCTTTGCCTTGTAAGGTCATGTATTTACAGATTCCAGGGGTTAGGATGTGGACATCTTTGAGTAGGGGGCATTATTCTGCCTATCACAGAAGCTAATTCTGATTTTAAAAGTACTGTGGGACAAGCGAACAAACCCTACAACTATGTGTGTGGGGGATAGCATCTACAGGCTATTGTTTCTTTTGGTACGGTAAGAGTACAAGCTCTGGAATCTGACTGCCTGGGGTCAGAGTGGGGTCAGCCACCTACTAGCGTAAGCCTAAGCTTCGGTATTCACTGGAGTAGAATTAGACTAGTAATGCTGTCTGTGTTATAGGATTGTTGTGAAAACACGATAATGCACATAAAATTCTTAGCTCCGACATAGTAGGTACTCCATAATGTTAGCTATTCATTTTTGGAGACCCTACCTAATGTACAATAAATTCCTTTGGCCGTAGAGGTCCTTGGGTCTGCACTTATTGATCCATCTGTTCCCAAGACTGCATCTGAATGCAGTATGTCTCTGGATCATCAAGTACATAATAGAAGTTCCAGTGCAAGACAGTGACATAGGAAGAAATTGAACTCACCTCCTCCATGGAATACACCAAATTATACCTATTTATTTTTTAAATTTTTTTAAAGATTTTATTTATTTATTTGAGAGAGAGAGAATGAGAGACAGAGAGCACGAGAGGGAAGAGGGCAGAGGGAGAAGCAGAACCCCTGCTGAGCAGGGAGCCCAATGTGGGACTCGATCCAGGGACTCCAGGATCATGACCTGAGCCGAAGGCAGTCGCTTAACCAACTGAGCCACCCAGGTGCCCAATTATACCTATTTAAAGAATAATTCCTCCTAAAGAAGAACTGAGGGCCAACTGAACATCAAGTACAAAAGAGAGTTCCATGTACTCTCATTTCCTTAAGTAGGTGCCTCTGTCTGGGAGGGCCATAGGGTACAGCCTCAAGTGATTCCACTATAGGCTGGATAATATGATTCGTGTCTTCCTTGCTCAGGCTCCGATTGCACATCACTGCCAAGCACCCAGGAGGGCTGTGAGCCTGTTAGAATCCATCTGGGAACCTGCAGGGCCTCTGTGCAGACCTAACAGAGGCATTCAGGCACCGAGCAAAAGTGCCTACCACATGTGCGCACAGAGGGACAGATGCTCGATACCACGTCTATGTCTTCAAGGAAATTAGCATTATTGAGCCCCTGCAGACTCAGGGCCTCACTGTGAGATAATGGAAGTGTCTATGTCATTTGCTAATTACATCTAAAAACATATATTTCACGTATCTGTAATCTGTAGACATTACCATTACATTATAAAGCATTGTTCAGCCCTGCTTCTCTGATGGTATTTACATATTTGTATATTAAGCCTGTTTTTGATTTTCATCAAAAGTAACCAATGGGCGCCTGGGTGGCTCAGTTGGTTAAGCGACTGCCTTCGGCTCAGGTAATGATCCTGGAGTCCCGGGATCGAGTCCCGCATCGGGCTCCCTGCTCGGCAGGGAGCCTGCTTCTCCCTCTGACCCTTCCCCCTCTCATGTGCTCTCTGTCTCTCTCATTCTCTCTGTCTCAAATAAATAAATAAAAAATCTTTAAAAAAAAAAAAGTAACCAATGTACCAGTTTTTAAATATCTTCATTCACAAATTGGTGTCTTCGTCTCTGCTTTGACCACTGGCTGACTTCATTCTAATTGTTCAACCTTCTAGCAGCTGGAGGCACCTGAATGTTGTTACATGGCTATTTTATCTCAGGCTTTATTCTGTCCTTTTTGCTTTTTGTTTGCTTTCCTATTTGCCCAGAGTGCCTCACCTTTTTTTCATCATCATTGTAATATACGTTTTTATATCCCAAATCCTGTGTGGAACAAAATAGGGACTATATTTTGAAATGTTATTAAGAAAGTACATGCTATTTAGTGATGATCACTGAAAAATTTCCATCAAAAGTAATTCATATACCAGTTTTTCAATCTTTATTCACAAATCAGTATAGTATGGTGAGTCTGCATGTATGATAAAACAGATTATGACAAGTATCATATTTACAACGAAACTATTACTTTATATTACTGAATCATCTGATGTGCTACCCCCCCGCAATCACATCATGGACACAACTCTACCCTTTGAATGGACCAATTTTATGATTTTCCTAGAAAGTTTTGAGTTGAGGATAGCTTCTCGCTGCTTCTTTCCAGGATCCAAGGCTTCAGACAAAATCCTTGGAAACAAGCAATTAGAACCTGATCTCTCCAGGATGGAGGAAATGAGTGAGAAAAAGGACATGTCACTTTTTAAAGGCCCACAATTGCTATGCTTTGCAGGATATGGGGGAGAGGGGTACACAGTGGAGGAGGAAAGAATCAGTCCCAACAATTATACTGAATGTTTCTGAACTGTCAATATCAATAATTAATTTCTAAAACACAAGTTCATAAACAGAAGCTATCCGGCTA
This sequence comes from Neomonachus schauinslandi, assembly GCF_002201575.2. NCBI lineage: Eukaryota > Metazoa > Chordata > Mammalia > Carnivora > Phocidae > Neomonachus > Neomonachus schauinslandi. The sequence goes on along the minus strand of NC_058418.1, from coordinate 52,356,566 downwards.
GCTGTTGAATGAAATGCATAGGCAATAGTCAAAGAGATGCTGTGCTTCCAAAACCACATACATCTTATTTATCTCTAATTTTAAAATAATTCATTCCCTTATTGGGTATGCAAGTAAGCAATGGAGAAAGTGGTGCATCTGCAATACCTGAAATTAAAAGGAAAGAAAATGAATCAGTTTAACAATGGCTGAGATTCGAGGTTGGATCATGGACCCCCATGAGGTGCAGAAGCAGAACATGCAAAATAGGGCCTGAGGGGATAGCGGACCTGAGCCAGGAGAAAGCTCAGAGGTGATTAGCCAGTAAAAAGAGAGGATACATACTACCCGAATGTAGTGTGTTGTTAATTCTTCCCGCTGTAAGATAAGCTGACTACTTACCAGCTGGTGCTAAGGCTTTCAGTGCTTCCAGGAGATGGGGGCTGGAGAACTTTATTAGGCACCGGAGGGGCTCTTTTCTCTCCGCCAAGATGTCTCCATTGAAGTCACTTTTGAATTTCGTTTCAAGCTGTCAACAAATACATTTACAAATAATTACTAAATAAATCAGCTGGAATGGTAAACTATACTGAAATCAGGTTTGCATTTCATTAATTCTTGTCATCAAGAAATACAGGGATTAAGGGGGGGGGTGCGAGACATTTCATTTGCTAACTGCAAATGTAGAGGGCAACCAGTGTGTCAAACGATATCACACACAAAACACCTTGGTGCCTGACACACAGGGACCTGGGAGGTGAGTTCAACCTTCTGGTGACCTTTACCTGGGCGTTTAGTTTGCATTCCCTTTAAAAAAAAAAAAAGATTTTATTCATTTATTTGAGAAAGTGCGCAAACATGAATGGGGGGAGGGGTAAAGGACGAGGGAGAAGCAGACTTCCCACTGAGCAGGGAGCCTGACGCACACCAGCTGCACGTGGGGCTTGATCACAGGACCCTGAGCCAAAGGCAGACACCTCACCGACTGAGCCACTCAGGCGCCCCCTAGTTTGCATTCCCTTTTTTTTAAATTAAATTAGCCGAATATAGTACATACTTAGTTTCAGATGTACTGTTCAACAATTTATCAGTTGCGCATAACACCCGGTGCTCATCACATCCTGTTTGCATTCTTAATGGCAAATTAGCACTCTCTGTTGTAATTGGTCCTTTTGATGTAAAAATGTCATGTCTTTTGAGTCACTATCACAATTTCTTTTTACCTTATTATGGAAGATTTCAAAAGTACACAAAAGTAAGGAGCACAGTATAATGATTGCCCGTGTGCACATCCCCCAGCTGAAACCATTATCAATTCAGTTAGTCTTGTTTCATCGACGACCCCAACTCCCTGTTCCTTGCTGACCACTGTCACTGCCTTATTCTGAAGTAAATCCAAGACACCATACTATTCCAACTGTGAATATTTCAGTATGTATCTAAAAATGACCTAAGAAGGACTCTTTTAAAAAGTTCACCCCCATAACCTTACCACACCTAAAAAAATTAGTAACAATCTACCAATCCTTTAATACCATCAAATATCCAAGTACTGCTGCTTCAATAGGTACCTGAGTCTTAGATACTAATTTCAATTTTTTTTAAACTTAAAGTGACTCTTAAAATTAAGAGACAGTATGCTGAAATATTTAGAGAGTGAGTAATGTCTGCGACTGCCTCAAATGGTTCAGAATAAATCAACAAAAAGAAAGTAAATGTGGCAAAATGTTAACAATTGGTGAATTGAAGCAAAGGGGAGATGGGTGTTCATTGTAATATCCTTGCAAGTGTTCTGAAGGTTTGATATTTTTCAAAATAGAAAAGGTAGGGAAAATTAATTGAAGGTATGAAGCAATGTGTACCTTGACGTAAACATATTCTAAACTGTATATACAGGGAGATTTGTGGAGTCTTACTTATTCCTGATCAGTGGTTCTCTTTAGTGGGCAGAATCAGCCAGAGGGCTTGTAAGAACAGATGGTTGGGCCCCACCTCCAGAGTCCCTGATCCAGTAGGACCACGGTGGGGCATTTCTTACCCATTCTCAATTGATGCTGATATGGCAGGGCCAGAGACCACATTAGGTAACCAGTGTCTTAGAGTATGGGCTGTTCAAAGGAACTGGGTTAAAACTGCCATGTAGGGAGCCCAAAATGAAAGATATTAATCAGCTTTTCCCACTAAAAAACAAATCAAAGAAAACAGGTGTTGGCCCTGAGTGATCAGATCAATGGCGGATTTAAAGCATTGCCCGTGGCTGCAGAGGGTGCTAAGCAGAAAGGATTTTACTAGAGGGGAGGAGGGTGTTAGGAGTATGAGCGCAAGTATTAGATTAGGGCAATCATGATATAAACCTTGAATTCTTCTAATGGGGGCAGTGGGCTTGCCCCCAAGCTGGCCTTCCTGATGGGCAGTGGCATGCTTCTGGAATGAGCTAGGTTTGCAGTATTAACGAGGCTACTGGTTTTTCTCCTGTGCTGCCAACTGGGCTATGTCATGACTTACTTATTCATTCACTCTTTTATTCAACGAGTATTTATGAGCACCGACTACATGTAAGTGTTGCTCCAGGTGTGGATGGGCTAGAAAGGTATAGCCTACAATTTTCTCCCCTCAAAAATACAGATTGAGGTCAGTTCTGCATAACTAAATTAATATGTAAGAGGAAATAAAAAGGCAAAGTCATAATTTCTAAAAGTCTCCTTTGCTAACAGAGGCACTTAATAAATATGATAAAGAAGTCTATTCTAACTCATAAATTCATCATACAAAATTAAAGTGACACTGACTACGCTTATGGTGGTGAGCACTGAGTGATGTATAGAATTGGTGTACGTCCAAAACTGCTGTAACATCGTGTGTCAACTATTCAATAATTAGAAAAGGAACTAAAAAAAGAAAAAAGTGATAAAGGAAAAGAAAGTTTCTTATAACGGTTTTCCACTTAGAGTTTCTGTTCTTTTATTTATTTATTTATTATTTTTTTAAATTTATTTATTTGACAGAGAGAAACACAGCGAGAGAGGGAACACAAGCAGGGGGCGTGCGAGAGGGAGAAGCAGGCTTCCTGCCGATCAGGGAGCCCAATGCGGGGCTCGATCCCAGGATCCTGGGATCACGACCTGAGCCGAAGGCAGACGCCCAACGACTGAGCCACCCAGGCGCCCCTAAAGTTTCTGTTCTTTTAAAAACGTCTGGATAGGGACGCCTGGGTGGCTCAGTCGGTTAAGTGGCTGCCTTTGGCCCAGGTCATGATGCCAGGGTCCTGGGATCGAGTCCCACATCAGGCTCCTTGCTCAGCAGGGAGCCTGCTTCTCCCTCTCTCTCCCTCTGCTTGTGCTCTGTCAAATAAATAAAATCTTTAAAAAAATAAATAAATAAAAACGTCTGGATACCTTGTAATTCATGTTTATAGCAATGTCCCACCTTGTATTGTGCGAATTCTAGTCTTGGTTGAGGATAGTTTCCAAAAGCTTCTTGAGTCACTCTCTGGACTCTCTCTTTTTCTATTCTGTTTTCATGAATGATCCGCGAATCCACTATATATGGAAGATTTCAAAAGAAAACAGATATTAGAAATATATTTCATCCATAAAGTGTCTTCCTTTCATTCCTAACCTTTCAACTTGCTTGCGTCATTTAAAAATTATGTTTACTGCTTCTCTTCATTGCAATAATTCCTTGTTATAGGAAAGTTGTAAAGTGCAGGCTGGTAAATAAAATAAAAATCCCCCATAATTCTACCAAGGCAGAGAAAGCACTGTTAACATTTTAATATACTTTTCTTTTTTTTTATCTACTTATTTGACAGAGAGAGACACAGTGAGAGAGGGAACACAAGCAGGGGAAGTGGGAGGGGGAGAAGCAGGCTTCCCGCTGAGCAGGGACCCCGATGTGGGGCTCTATCCCAGGACCCTGGGATCATGACCTGAGCCGAAGGCAGCCACTTAAGGCGCCCCTGTCTTGCCTTTTTCTTAATGAATAGAAAGATCTGTGTTTTCTAAACTGGAATTAAAAAATACACACAATTTTGTATTCTGCTTTCTTTACTTAATGTGAAATCAATGGCAGTTCTTATGCCATTGGAAAGTCATAAAAATGTTTGTTCATAATTGCTGTACCATTTCATTGGATTCCCAAATCACTGCCGAGAGATAGGAAAATGTTCATTTCTAGAAATCTAGATTGTACCCCACCACTCCTCTCAACTTTCTGGTCCACTATAGTAGTTTCTCACTCTCCTGGGTTTCCAAAGAGAGACTCCTGCTATCTGTGAGTAGCAACATAGTCACAACTCTGATTAATCAAGAAGCAGTTTATCTAGCACACACTCGGAGCTGGGGCTCCAGACTTGACAGATTTGGATTTCATGCCTGGCTTTGGCGATTCCTCGCTGTGTAACCCTTCTGAAACCCAGCTGCCTGATGCATAGGGATTGTTCAGGGGACCACTATGAAGATGAAGGAAGTGACACTATAAGCATGTGAGTGTGGTGCTTGGCACACAGAAATGTTTGACTATTAGTTAATTTTTGTTTTTAAGTGTTACTACGTGATGTTCTAGCAAATTATAAAAGGAACCTTTGGTAGCTTAGTTTCCCTTAAAAAAATTTTTTTTAAAAAGATTTTATTTGAGAGCGAGTGAGAGAGTGAGCATGAGTGGGAGCAGGCAGAGGAAGAGGGAGAAGCAGGCTCCCTGCTGAGCAGAGAGCCCGATGCGGGGCTTGATCCCAGGACCCTGAGATCATGACCTCAGCCGAAGGCAGATGCTTAACTGACTGAGCCACCCACGTGCCCCTTAGTTTCTCTTTTCAAGAGAAAGTTAATTTTCAATTTTTCTGAAAGCAGTAGATAGTTCTGAATCCGGCTCCTAGTGATTAAATGCTTTACCGAGTGACAGAAATTTAAAAAGGAATGATGTGCTTCCAAATTTCGGTTTTATTTTAAAACACACATACTGTGTATATCCAGCTCCAGGGTTCTTTCCTGCAGAGGCATAGCGGTGTTGTGGGTTTCAAAGTTCTAAAAAAAAAAAAGAAGGAAAGAAAGAAAAAAAGTGAATCTTTTCCTAATTTTAACATCTTGAAATATAAATAGTAAATGGTTTTAGTACATAACAGTGTGTCAAATCTTATCTTTATTTATTTTTTTCAACAAAAAGAGATTTGAGGCCACATCCAGGCTGAGTTAAGCATTTCCCCCAGAGCAGGAGACTGGCAGAGACTGCTAGGCCAGCAACATGTCTGTTTTGAATGAGGAGCTCTGTACTTTGTTAGCATAAAAATGGATCTGGATGAAGCACGGCTGGTGAGTGCAAAAGCTAGAGGAATCCCAGGCAGGATCTGCAACGTGATACTTCAGCTTTATAGCTATGTCTTCATCACTGTAAAATACTCGCTGACGCTCCTTTTGGAAAAATCACTTTCCTACTGAAGTGAGTCTCTCAATCAATCCTTTTTCCCTTTGCAGCCGATGTTTTTATAATTAAGTGTTTGACAGTGTGAATTATCCTAGGGATGCAGTTGTCATAGCAGGACAGGTGGAAGGTGGTGGGTAAGAGGGCCTCTAACTAACTAATCTAACTAACAACGTGAGATTTTTTTCCTTAAAGAGTGACTTGTAGGGAGCCATCACTTCTTTCTACTTAGAACAGATGAAAATACATTAAGTATAATTTATCTAAGGGCTCAAAGATATACACAGAGCATTAACAACCCACCTCAGGAGTCTGAACATATGAGCACACTGTTGCCATGCAGAGGAAAAAATAACCCTGAGTCTGTGAGTAAGGCCAGATCCCTTATCATTAAAGGAAACAAAGCATTCAAATAATTTTAACAAACCAATTGTGGGACTTAATAATAAAACAACGTTTTCTCCTTTCCTTCTAACTCCTGTATCACCTGCTTGACTAATGGGACAAAAATGAATTCTACTTCTCTCTTGCATAATAGAATAATTAGCTTCGAAAGACAGTGTCAAGTTACTCTAGAGCTAAAATAAATTCTAATTGGAATAGCTGATTTGGAAACTGGGATCTGTAACATAAACTCTAATGACTACTGAACAGTATAAAACAAATTGCAATTGTAACAAGAGGGTAGTGAGGCACTGTGGTTTCCTTTCATATTAACTAACTGAAAGCTTTCTCCACTTCAGTAATATCTGAAATGATCTCCTTCTGTTCGAGGTGGACTTTCCCACCTGCTCAGACACTTCTAAGTCAAGTGTGAAGGAGAAAACGGAGATGTAACTTGAAAGAGAGTCACTGATGGGCTCACCTGATTATACTGTTTAAAAACAATAGCCTTCAGTGAGTCTAGATACCGGCTTCTGAGGTCCATTTTCACAATCTTATGGTGATTGCTAGCAACTGTCAGTGCCTGGAAGTAAAAATTAGCAAGACTATTAGGATTACCGTGTTTATCGCCCAATATTTATAATATCTATAATAGTGGTTGAATTTTTGCATTAAGCACACATTACTTTTAGATGAAAAGACAATAACAGAGAGCTCCAAACCAATGCTTCTGCCATGCTTCCACTTGTAGAACACTTTCTGCTCCTTATTTTAGGAAATCAAGAATTACATGTGGCATTTTATATAAAATGCTTATTGAGCAGTTTAACCCTATGCAGACCTCTAAGATTAAGAGTAATAAAAATATAGCTTATAGTAATTGGTTCCCTACCTGACCCAGAAGGGGTATATTGCTCTTCAGCTGGCAGCAGGAAGTGAAGACATAGGGAGTCTGGGAGTAATACACCACATAAACAGGTTTGTACTGGTTTGGCTTTCTATACTGTGTTCCCCAGGCAATTCGAATCCATACTGAATTCTCCTCAGCATCTCTGAAGCTGACCGTCACCTTAAAAACAGAGAAAAAAAAAGAGTTAAGTTTCCTAATTAAAATCTGTGGCACTAGGGCGCCTGGCTGGCTCAGTCCATGGAGCACGTTACTCTTGATCTTAGGGTCGGGAGTTCAAGCTCCACATTGCGTGTAGAGAGTACTTAAAAAAAAAAAAAGTCACATTAAAAACAAATCTGTGGCACCAGCAAGTGCTCTTTAAGGGTGAAGGATGTCACTAACCTTTCATATGGGCTGAGATCCAGCAGTCTTTTCTACTTTTCATTACAGTGTTTGGGGGATCTTGGGGAAGAGATTTTGTGGTTGCTTTGGAAAGATACATTTATGCCTTGCAAATTCTTTTGAAAGGAAAACAAATTTTAAATCCTACAAGCAAGGTACCACAATTTTTCAACAATTTCTTGGGCTTGTCTCTAAAACACTGTTCCCTGACATGTAAGAATTTATGAAATAAGGCAGCCTAACAAATGACATACCTGTTAAATAATGAGGCATTTTCAGCATCGAGCACAGACCTAGTATGCACTATAAAGTTTAATAGTAAGATTTCTATGTAGTAATGGACTCAAATATATTAATCCTAATGCTCATATGCATTTAGCTCAGATGCTAACAATTACTCTAAAGTAAAATTATGTGGCAAGAATATAGAAAATTCTATTTCATTTCCATTTCATGGATAAAACACAGATCTTTCTCAACTTCTAAATGTGTAATTGCCAGTTGGTTTGGAATTTAATAGGCTGTTCTTAGATTCTTTTTTTTTTTTTTTAAGATTTTATTTATTTGACAGAGAGAGCACAAGCAGAGGGAGAGAGAGGGAGAAGCAGGTTTCCTGCTGAGCAAGGAGCCCGATGTGGGGCTCGATCCCAGGACCCTGGGATCATGACCTGAGCCGAATGCAGACGCTTAACGACTGAGCCACCGAGGCGCCCCTGTTCCTAGATTCTTAGCTCCCCCTCGATTCAGCTTCCCCCAGGAGGTCAGATCCCGGATAGGAGGCGTCCAAGACAGGTGTACTTGGCTTGCTCACATCTCTGTGCTTCCTCCCCCTTGTATCCTACTCCAGAAAAAGCAGGCTGTAATGTGGCTGCTGGCATTAGCAAAGAAGACCATTATTCCGACTCTGCCCACTCTTTATCTGGCTGCTTTCCCATATGCCCTCGGTGTATGAGACAAGGAACCCTCCCCGGTCTGGGGTGCAGACTGTGTGGAGTGTGTGGAGTCCGCGGAGCTGTCTGACCTTCCCAAGGGAGCAGCACAGCACTTGGCCCCAACGGGCGCTCAGTGGACCTTTGCTGTCTTGAATGGAAGAGGGCAGGGTCTGATTCTGAATAGCCTCTTTGTGTCACATTACAAAAGCAAAGCCTGTAAAATCGAGATTGAATGCAGGAGATGGAGGGCACATTTTTACCAGAGGGAGAAAATTGGTTGCAGTCAACATATTCAGGTAATCTCTCTAGCCCAGAATGAGGATAACTGAAGTAGAGCCTCATGGAGAAGCTTAAAGAGCTCTGTGTCCTCCCTATATTGGATGCAGAGTTGGGCACACATGTGTAAGTGTACCCGTTCCTGAGAGAAGTGCTGTGTCACTTAACAACATTTTCGTAAGGGTCTATGATCCAAAAACGGTTAAAGAAAACTCAGTGGACTAAGAGAAAAGGATATTCACAGAGCCAGTATAATCTGGGCCTAGGTGGCTTTCAGATGTTCTGTCTCACCTTCTTCCGGTAAAGAGGATATTCAGATACCTGAAGAGGTAGGGCCCAAATGCAGACCAGTACTATTTTCCCAAGAAACTGCCTTAATAGACATCATCCTTCAGTAGCCAGGAGAAAGCATTTTTCATTGAGGATAGCTCAGATAAATACTGTTCAAGCTTAACTGGGACACTAATCCAGCCAAGGGTCCTAAGTGGTTTGGCTAACCCGGGACTATCCTGCTAGCCAGGGTACTCTGGCCAGAAACTGGTTATAACTGGCCACAACCCACAAGCTACTGGAATCAAATGAAGCTTACAACACGTAGAATTGCTACATATTTTTTTTTTATTTTTTAATTTTTTTTTTAAAGATTTTATTTATTTATTTGAGAGAGAGAGTGAGAGAGAGAGTGCAAGAGGGGGTAGGGTTAGAGGGAGAAGCAGACTCCCCGCCCAGCAGGGAGCCCGATGCGGGACTCGATCCCGGGACTCCGGGATCATGACCTGAGCCGAAGGCAGTTGCTTAACCGACTGAGCCACCCAGGCACCCAGAATTGCTACATATTTAACTATATTCATATATTTAGTACAGACTATCATTATTATACGACATGATACCTGGGTATAAAAAGGAGAGTAAATGCACTACCTTTTTACAATTGAAACGTATTTTTCAGTTTGTCTTTTCTTTCATTGTGAGTTTTCGAAGAACATTGTATTTTGAATAGTTTTACCTGGTAAGATATACAGTTAATCTCTCTCTCTCTCTCTCTCTTGCAAACAGAGACACACACACTATCTCAAAGGCTCTGGATCGGATCCCCTGTAGTACAGGCTCTTCCCATCACTCCCCAGTTAGGCTCTCAGCTCCCTCTCATACCAGCTTCTCTACCCAATTGGTTCAGGGGCAGAAAGTTCTTAACCTGAAGCCCCTGGTTAGAATTCAGGTGTCTATGAACTAACTGAAATTGAGCATCTCCTTCAATTGTGAAGGTAGGCAACGAAAGGGTAGACTGTTAGGACCTGTTACTTTGTTGTGTAGAAATCCCAAATATTTTCTTAACACGTTACAATTGTTGCACCTGCCTCAAAAATATCATTTACGCCCATCACTACTTTGAAACTAGTTGTTTTTAGACCTACTGAGATTATTTACTGTGTTACTAAAGAAGCACATGATGTAGCACAACTTAGTATTTTAATACCTTAATAATGATATTTCAACATAGTTGGTTTTCCTTATAATTCTATGTATTTTATTATAGCATTTAAAAATAATCTTCTAAGAAGTGGCCTGTAAATTTCACTAACAGCAAAAGGGGTCCTTGGCACAGAAAGGTTAAGACCTGTCCTATATCAGCAGGCAAGTCACTTTTCAGTCCAAGAGACTCTACGTGACACCATCATCAGCCTTTGGGAAAGTGGGGTTATCCAGCTGCTAGTTATGAGGAAAGTGAAGTCGAGCTGGGAGTCCTTGGTCAATTGAGAAATGGGGTTAGCACATGTGGGCCAGCTCAGAGCAGGAGAGACAGAGAAGACACAGGGTGGTGGGCGTCTGCCAGCCTTTCAAGCAGGAAGATGTGACTGATGAAAAAAGCTCCTCTGTCCTCCCAGCTTTTCCCACTAGTCTGCCTGAAATTCATTCAGGAGGCAAAAGCTTCTGGAACACAGCGGTGATAAAAGAGGAAATCTCACAACTGAAATACGAGGCCACTGATGTAGGAGGATATGGGAGCATTACACTCTTCTCCTAGAACGGTTGGGCAGGAGGCGTGGGGTTCAGACAACAGAAGTTCCCGGAGGAGAGAAGGGCAAGAGAGACTGTCACAGGGGAAGAGGGCACTGAAACGAAAAGACGCAGACAAGCTCTGAAGTGCAGCTGAGAACAGCTCTCCCTCGGTGTCTGGTGTGGGGCGAACAGGGAGGGAACATGGTTGTGAGCGTTTCTCAAGAGGAGTTAGCCAGTCATGTTCGGCTTCATAAAAAGGCTGCTTCCAGAAGGGTCCACACCATATATCCCCATTTATGGATAGGTGGCTCGGGATTCTGTGCCAGTGAAGCTCTTTGTTTAAAGAAAAGCAGGTGCACATGCCATACCCACAGTTCAGATGGGACTCTCCTTTAATCTCCAAAAAGTGTATAATTTCATGGTAAGAATATTTTTCAAATAATATAATAAAAGATTACAACTTAGGAACAGGAGCAAAGAGTGCTTATTCACAAAAGAGAAAAAAAACCCAAAACAACCCAAAAAGGAGACACATACCTTCTCTTGGCTCACAATTACCCTTGAACTGATTTATAGATTAAAGTGGACCCCCACTCAAAATGATGAAGATTTCATTTTGTTTTGTAAACCCGATAAAATGATTCTAAGATTCATCAGGAAGAATAGTAACTGGGGTAAAGAAGAGTAATTGGGAGTAGGGACAGGTTTGCCTTGCCTTAATGGTTATTAAAATATTTTACAAACTACAGCAATTAAAGGAATGAGGAGTTTGCAAAGAATGTGCCCAATCCATTCATCCCCAGCATCTATTCAGCCCTTGCTCGTGTCAGAGGGGAGCAGGATGGTGGGTTTCTTCTCAGGGAGACTATGGGTCAGGAGGAAGACTGACAATTAAAGCAGGAAGTGGGAGGAGTATGGTGACTGGGGAACTGCCATGGTGGGGCGGGGGGGGTGGTCAGGGAGACTCCCGGAGGGAGCACTAGATAAGTGGAGGCAGAAGGACAGGGAGGAATGAGCTGTGCAAAGGCCAGGTGGTGGAGGATGTTCCAAGGAGAGGCAACAGCCTATGGCAAGTTCAAGAACTCAAAGACTGGTTCAGTTTGGCTGGAGTGTGGAGTAGAGGTGGTTAATGCCCGAGAGGCAGGCAGTGGATCCAGGAGTGCACGAGGAGAAAGAGCTCAAGAGTAAAACACAGACTCTAAAAGCATGAACGAATCTGAAGAATCCAATGTTGATAAACCAGTAGAAAAAGCTAAATTAGTCAACAAATGGTGTTGGGACGACTCATTCGCTTCCGAAAGGGAAGTGGTGAACGACTCTGTCTCTACCTCCCTCTTCTCTCCCGCTAAAGTAAGTTCCCGTAGCCGAAACTCACCAGGGGGAGGGCTGAGTGCAGAACTCTGGGGGACGCTCCAGCAAAGGGCAGAAGGAAAGGAAAGGAGTTAGCCATGGAGACAATGAAGACCAGTTTAGGATGGGCAGAAGACAACCAGGGGAAGACAGAGATTCAGGATCAAGAGGGTCGGACTGCTAATTCTCTGACAGCGTGACCTTCCTGAGCACGAGAAATGGATGTTGTGCGTCTGGCACATGGCAGAGGCTGAGCCGCGAAAGCCTGTGTAGATGTGAAGAGCACGAGCTCAAAGCCACCTGCCTGGGTTTTGACCCTGGCTCTGACGTTAACCACTGTGGGACCCACCTTGCCTCACCAGGAGGGTACAGTGAGTTAGTGACTGGCAAGGGCTTAGCCCAGGGCCTGGCACACACAGGTGTTTGCAATCGGCATTACTGGTGACAGAGAATCAGCTGTGGGATTTTGTGGTATCACTGGTGCCCCTGAACAGGGAGGTTCTCACACTTGACCGGGCATTAGCATCACCTGGAGAGTTGTGGCCTACCCCTATTGTGTCTGAGGGAGCCCAAGTATTTGCCTGTCTAATATGTTCCCAGCTGATGTTGATGCTGCTGGTCTGGGGATCACATGAGAACCACTGCTTTTCAAAAACTCAGTTTCAATATGGAGGTGAGAGCAGTAGCCTGAATGCAAGAGGCTTAAGCATGAAGCTGGCAAGGATGGATTACCCTTTCAAAGGGTCTTTTTCAAAAGCTTTTTGAGGGGGCCAATAAATACCACCCCTCCTTCCTGTCCTTCTGGACCAGCTGAGAAATAAGGGAAAAAGAGGTGGTAGGCAGAGGCCAACACATATTACTAAGAAACTGATGACTGGCTCATATCTGCAGGCAAGTGGCCCTCCAGATAAAAAATCCAGAGTCAGGCAGAGTTGCCCCCATGGTCACTGGCAGAACGACTCTGGGTAGCCTCCCTTGCATGGGCAGAGCTGGCCCTGGAGGAACAGAGCAGGATAGGTGTCCCTGTGGGCACCGCTGCTCTTATTCAGGCTAAGTCAGTGCTCCTGCCAGAGAAGGGTGAAGGGGATGGTGAAGGGGGGCCAGCACCATTGTGCCAATGGACATATCAGGAGCAAGAAAAGAATATTTCCCTCCAAGAGTGTTGTGGTAGAAAGGATAGAGCTTGAAGATGAGCATGGGGAGTGGATGTCCTTCCACTGAGACCTGAGCATGTTTATAAGCAGTAGAGAAGAGACTACGAGCATGAAATAGAACAGAGAAGAGCAAAGCAGGGGCCTTACGAGGATGCAGGGAACAGATTCCAACCTGACACAGAAGGGGCGCTATGAGAAAGGAGATGAGAGAATACACTCAGGTAGAAGTATGGCAGAAGTCACTGGGGGTGAGATGAGGAGACGGAAAGACCAGGTGGGGGAATTTGTGTAAGGAGAGGAAACACTAGTATTCTGGAGAGGACACCCAGAGAACGGTGACTGTGACAGATTTTTGGGAATGTCTTGCTATGCAAGGACGACTAAGGCAGACCAGGGTGGGAAGAGAATGAAGTAAGGGAGGTTGCTAAAAAAATGAATGTCTGAACCATAATAAGATATTTGGTGGTGGGGTGCCTGGGTGGCTCATTCAGTTAAGCAGCTGACTCTTGATCTCAGCTCACGTCTTGTCTCAGGTTGTGAGATCGAGCCCTGCATTGGGCTCTGTGCTGGGTGTGGAGCCTGCTTAAGATTCCCTCTCTCCCTCTCCCTCTGCCCCTCCCCTCGCTCTCTCTCTCTCAAAAGGAAAACAAAAGATACTCGGTGGTACTTGTCAAAGCGGAATGGCAGCTAAAGACTCTAGGGGTGCTCCAAAACTGTGCTGACCAATCCTGGAGCTACCTGCCACCGGGGCTACTGCACTAAAATTCACTATAGTTACAGAAGATTAACATTCTAGTTCCTCAGTCACACTGGGCACATTTCAAGTGCTCTGTAGCCACGTGCAGTTGGTTACTAGCTAGTGTACCAGACAGCGTGGATCTAGAACATTTCCATCACTGCGGAGAGTTCTACTGCCTGGCACTCCTCTTGAGAAAGAAGCATTTGGCTCTGAATTGACAGGTGAGGGGAGAGTAAAGTTTTCATAATTAAGTAGGATTTGACTTTGATCTGGCCTAGAATAGTATGCAATATTACTAATTAAAATTCATACAAATAAAAAAACCCTGCACAGATGCCTTGAAATTGAATTTCATGGAAATTCAGATAAATTTTGTTCTTACATTTTTTAATGCTCTCCGAAGAATTTTCACAAATGAACTTTTGAATTGTTCCATATCAAAAAGATCAATGTCTTCACCTGTCAAAGTGAAATGAAAAAGGCAAATCAAGGGAGTATAATGTTCAAGAAATACATCTGCAAAGACTCTGAAGGTAAGCATTTTGTGTAATTTCAAAGAGCTACAACGATCAAATCACACCAATCAGTACCTGAGACACAAAGCAGGACCAAATATATTTCTCGTTTTTCCCACAAAAGAGTAATTTTGAAATTACTCATTTGAAAGAAGAGACGTTTAAGAGGAACATATTGCTATTCATTTCAAAATTTCCAAAATATCAAATATAAATGTTCAATTTAAAATGGAGAACACTGGGGTACCTGGCTGGCTCAGTGGGAAAAGCATGTGACTCTTCATCTTGGGGTTGTGAGTCTGAGCTCCATGGTGGGTATAGAGATTACTAAAAAAATTTTTTTAAAAATGGAAAACATTACCTGGTTCTTTACTCATCTGAAAAACATCCCAAACTTTCTGGTGCCGATGAAATTGAGTATCTGAGAGAGGGAGGAAGAGCTTATTACTATTATATCCTAGAACTCCCAAGTAATGTGCTTATATATACATATTTTAAATATGTATTTAATGTAATATGACACCAGAGAAAATAACAGTAATTTACAAATTAGGTCATACACATTTTTATTCAAAATGTAACTTTTATATGGATTAAATTTTCTCCAGACAACTAAATCATGAAGAATTAGTGATATAGTAGAGATCTGGCATTTACTCATACTTTGATCACTTCTTCTCTTTCCATGTGAGTCTACTCCACAGAACGTGGCACTCGCCCAGCAGAGGGGGATGCCGTGCTCCTCATGACTGGCCTTGGCACTGGCTGTTCCCTTTGTCGGGAGCCCTCTTCTAGCTGGTGGTGCACCTCATTCTGGTCTCTACTGAGAGGCCACCTATGCTGAGCGGCCTATCCCGATCCCCTGACCAAACTCACCCGCCCTCCGCCCTGCTTTGCTTTCCTTTGTTGCACTTACCACCACCCTGAAGCCATGTGCGTTCCTCCCACTCACTCCACCATGACCAAGCCAGGAGCAAGTCAGGTCTGCTTTAATCCTTGTATTTCCTGGCCTCACTCACTTCTCTCCATCCCCTCCCCCTACCATCTCATCCAGGCTACATTCCTCTCTGGCTTGGATGCTCCAACAGGCTCCTGTAGGTCTCTCCCATCCTCCCTGGTCTCTGTCTCTGCACTGTGAGCTTTGAAAAAACAAGAACCTGATTCTTTCTTGCTCATAATCTTCAGAAGGCTTTGCATTAGTCTTAGAATAAAGACTGAAATCCTTTGAGTGGCCTCTAAGTCTCTGTATCATCTGCCTACCTATGTCTCATTTGGTTTGACCCCTCCTGCATCACTGAGCTCCCATTTCCCGCCTTCTCTCCACTCCTCTATTAACCCTCCTGCTCCAAGACTTCCAGCGCTGTGCCCTTTGC
The DNA here is from genome assembly GCF_002201575.2 of Neomonachus schauinslandi. Classification (NCBI taxonomy): domain Eukaryota; kingdom Metazoa; phylum Chordata; class Mammalia; order Carnivora; family Phocidae; genus Neomonachus; species Neomonachus schauinslandi. Next base: position 52,341,157 of record NC_058418.1, on the reverse strand, counting down.
CCTCCCGCTCCTTAACCTCCCTTCTCCCCTATGCCTAGTTAATGTCACTCAACCTTTGGCTCTCAGCTCATGTCCTCAGGGAGTCTTCCCTAAACCCTCAGTGTGGCAGATCCCACTCTGCTCTCACAGACCCCCTCTATGTTCTCCTTCATGGCACCTGCTAGAGTCCACAAGAAGGCATTTGCGTGATAAGTAACCTGTCTCCTCCATAAGACTGTGACCTCTTAAGAGAGAATGAATCAACCTGTTTGAGCCACCAGCACCTAGCATACAGCCTGCCACATAGTAGTATTCAATGAACATTTGAACAAACACGTGAGAAATGGGAATTACGTGGATCCACCTTTTATGGTCTAGATATAATCCAGTCACTGAAAGTTAGACTTAACCAGAGGCAAATGCGTAAAAGAATTCAGCTATTTCGTAGTTGGAGTAGAATATAAAGCTGATTTTTATTATGTACCAGGTCACTGAAAGCAGTTAATATAAATTGATAATAATTAATTAGTAAATACCAGGCTTTGTTCTAAGAACTTGACAAGGACTCTTATTTCATCCTCCTCATAACCTTATGCGATATCATCATTATGATACGGGTTTGTCAAATGATAATACTGAGGCACAGAGAGGTCAACGGCCTCCCCCCAGGACTCACAGGGAGACAATGATAGAGCCATGAACTGAACCTGAGAAATCTAGCCTTGGGGCCTGTGTTCTTAGACCCTAGACTCTGTTGCCTCCTGAGGAGGAGAGTAGACGTCTTAAAAAAAAAAATACAGAGAAGAAAACTAGGACACAAAGGGAGAAGCCCCAAGAAAGGGAAGGGGAGGGGAGATAACAAGCTACAGTGTAATAAGAACAAATTCTTGTGAATGTATTTTCAAATTCTGTTAATAACAAAACAAAGCCTAACAAATACCTACTATGTGCTTCTGGTAGCCAGTGACCACGCTAAGAGCTTTCCAAGCGTTATCTTATTTAACCCTCCAAGCCACCCAATGAAGTAGGTACTACTGGTTTCTCTGTTTTACTTAGGAGGAATCTAGGCTTAGCAAGGTGATGGGACTCGGCCAAGGACACGGGACTGGTAAGTGACAGAGGAGGGACTGAAACTAGGTCTGCCAGACTGAAGAAATCTGAGCCCTTACATACAAAATGGCCTCTCTGATGAAACAGGACTGGGGTCTTTAGGGGCGCCTGGGTGGCTCAGTTGGTTAAGCGTCTGCCTTCAGTTCAGCTCATGATCCCAAGGTCCTGGGATCGAGTCCCACGTCAGGCTCCCTGCTCAGTGGGGAGTCTGCTTCTCCCTCTCCCTCTGCTCCTTCCTCTGTTCCTCCCCCTGCTTGTGCTCTCTCGCTCGCTCACTCTCAAATAAATAAAATCGTAAAAAAAAAAAAAGCGGGACTGGGAAGTGTAAATACAAAGCACCGACACTCACAAATGATGTCTAAAAGGGCTGCGTCATGGACACTTGCACGCTTCTCCTGAAAGAGAAGATCACATATTTAGTGAACGTGGAACAGTTTGGTTCTGCTCCATTTATAGCACATTTTAGGGTTTCTTAGAGCAACTGTGTCCAGTCTATGTTCTCCTGCCAAGTGTCTTGGTTCAGGTACTCCCCACCCTCCTCCCACAGTCTATTCTTCTTTCATCTCTTTCAGACTCCTTGTTCTGTTCTTAAATCAGCTGTATCCTTCTAAACTTCCTCTACATCAGGATCTCCCAACTGGGCATGACTGACATTTAGTCGGATAATTCTGTGTGTGGAGGGCTGTCCTAGGATGTTAAGGAACATTCTGACCTCTACCCACTACAAGACAGTAGCATTCCCACAGGTCTGACCACAAGAAACATCTCCAGACATTTCTAGGCAAAACCGTCCTAGTTGAGAACCACTGTCCTACAACATACATTTTCATGTATGCATATTACATAGTGTTTCTCAATGTTGTATATAAAGGTCTAGTTTATCCTTTTTAACGGATGAAGAATACATAGCCCACATTCCTTCATGGCTTAGCAGCTGCCTTAAATCTCTTTTGCACTCAAAAAAGGAAGAAAGAAAAAAACCAAAGGGGTAGTATGATGCTTAAGTTTCATCATTTGGAACACTGTTACCTCACAGAGCAGAACCAAGTCGTGAACAAGAGGTTCCTTTCTCTGCCGGAAGTTTACAGTCTGCAGTTGCTTTTCAGACAAAAAATCCCAGGCTTTGAGGACTGTCATCATTTCAGTCATTGGGATTTTCAAGATGGTCCTCTTGATAAACTCAGCAAGAGTTTCATCCATCTCTTTGGCACTTTAATAAAAACAAAAACAGTACAACAAAGTATTAACCAAATACAAAAGTTTAACTGAATTTTTCAGCATATTTTTAGCCAGGATTTTGATTTGTAGGTCAAACACCCAAATGTTTACCTTTTTTCAGGCACTCTGCAAAGAGTGTTTCAACAGGAGGATTTAATTATTTTCTCCTTAAGCTGTATACTTATTTTTATTTAAAAAAATGTTTTTTAAAGATTTTATTTATTTGACAGAGAGTGAGCACAAGCAGGTGGAGCGGCAGGCAGAGGGAGAAGCAGGCTCCCCGCTGAGCAGAGAGCCAGACATGGAACTCGATCCCAGGACCCTGGGATCATGACCTGAGCCGAAGGCAGACGCTTAACTGAATAAGCCAACCAGGCGCCCCTAAACTGTATATTTAAATATGCTTTGGAGGTTTTAAAAATTAGTGGTCTCTCTCCTTGACTGGCTAGAGTACTTTGATCTCTTGATGGTAATGATAAGTAAATCATTCATTCATGGACTGATTCATGTAAAAAATCCAAGCACCTGTGTGTGCCAGGCACTTCTGTGGGCAATGGGGATAGTTACATCTTTAACCATAAAGACAAAAGTCCCTGGTGGTATGGAGCATCCATTCTAGTGGGGAGAGAGAGGCAATAGGAAAATCATAAAATGTGTTAAAAGTGGGAAATGCTGCAGAGGGAATGGAACAGGGCTAGGAAACTAATAATAGTTAAAATGGAGCAGGCTGGGGATGATGTGGGGGTGGAGTGAGCAGGCCTCATAGGGAAGGGGACATTTGAGCCAACACTTGGAGGACAGAGTGAGCCATGAGGCTAGCTGGTGGAAGAACTTGCTAGGCAGAGGGAATAGCAAGTGCAAAACCCTGGGGCTTTCAAGGAACAGGGTGAAGGATGCCTCAAGTGAGGCCAGAGTGGAGAGAGAGTGAGAAGGCACAGAGGAGGGAATAAGGTCAGAGAACATGGAGGCCCAGGGGGTCACTGCAAGGATTATGGCTTCTACTCTGACAGAAACTGGCTACTGGAAGGTTTTGAGAAGAGGTGGATCAGTCTGGCTACTGCCCTGGGGGCAGGGGCAGAAGCAGGAGGCCAGCCAGAAGGCTGTTGCAAGGCAGGTAAGAGATAAGGGTGGACCGAGGTAGAGGTGGTGGGAAGAGGTCAGATGCTGGATATGCTCTTAAGAATGAGCCCACAGGATTTCTGATGGACTAGATGTGGGGTACGAGAGAAAGAGGAATCAGAGGAGATACCAATGTTTGTACCGGGCAGCTGGAAGAACGGAGTTGCTATTATCTGAGTTGGGGGAGACTAGAGCTGTGGGCAGAAGAAAGCTCAAGAATTCTATTTTGAATATGTACATTTTAAGGTTAATTGTTGGACTTCAAGAGGAGATACTGAATAAACAGCGGGATGTATTAGTCTAGAGGACACAGTAAGAGATAGAGGGGAAGAGGATTGCAGTCTTTCTCCTTTAAGGTGTCACCAATTAAAAGACCGCTGCTACCTCACTCTTCCTGCCTGGTGCCTGAAGAGGAGATTCTTCAACTGTCCAAAAGGTCTTGAGCCCCAAATCTGGTATGGCTCCCTCAGCAACCAACGAAGGCAATGATCTTCAGGAGCATGGCTTAGTGGCTGTCTCACAGCTGTGGCACTGGGAAGGGGGTTTCTGAGCCCTTTTATTACTTTTCTCAGGGGGGGAGCTGTGGGCTGAGGGTGACAGTTGATCTCATTTGGGGACCCTGATAGGCATCTTCCCCCAGCCCCTTTTAAAATATGGCACATAAAAAGCAAGTAAGTGTGTTTTCTAAACAAAGATTAAGCAGGATAGCTGCAGAATTTCAATTTAAATTCTCTATCTTGCAAGAAGAGCATACAGACATTGCTGTCCATGTTTAAGAAAAGAGGCGGAAGTCAGTCTGTCAATCTCATCTGCTTACACCACACCTATGAGATTTGCAAGGACAAAGAGAGAAGTACCCCTCTACAAGAATACAGGCTGTGACTTATTTTTACCATTTGAGTGTTTGTTGAACACTGCATATAATCTATTACCATTGCCCACTTCCAAAAAAGATACTGATAGTCAACAAGATTTTAAGAAGGTACTGAAAACAGGGGTGCTGGGTGGCTCAGTCATTAAGCATCTGCCTTCGGCTCAGGTCATGATCCCGGGGTCCTGGGATCGAGCCCCGCATCGGGCTCCCTGCTCCGCGGGAAGCCTGCTTCTCCCTCTCCCACTCCCCCTGCTGGTGTTCCCTCTCTCGCTGTGTGTCTCTCTCTGTCAAATAAATAAAATCTTAAAAAAAAAAAAAAAGGTACTGAAAACAGCAGTTAGAACAAAATAAAGCAAACTATTAGGAGTTGTGTAGAAGAAAAACAACTGAATTAGGAACATGAGAACAGAATCAACATCATGAAAATTGAGCCTGATTTATTTTCTTATCCAGATACAGGACCAACCTCCCTTAATGTCAAAACTAAAATCCTTACCATGGTCTACAAGGCCCTGTGTTTGCTTCTTGCCTCCCTCCCCATCACCTACCGCTCTCTCCATGGCTTTCTGAGCTCCAGCTACATTGGCCTTGAGTTCCTCTAGTACAGAAGGATCCTTCCAGAGAAGGGCCATTGTACCTGCAGTTACCCCCGGCCTAGAAGGTTCTTCTTGCACATATTCACATGTGTGGCTCTTGTAATTGAGGTCTTAGCTTAGATGGCTTCTGGTCTGAGAGACTTATTCTGACCACCCATTCTAAAGATATCTCCCCATCTTCCATTGCTTATTGTCTTTATAGAACTATCTAAAATTATCTTGCTTATTGATTACTGTATTGCTTTACAATATTGAGCCACTAGGGTAAGAACTATGTTTGCTTTATTCATGGCTACATTTAGGGAAATGATAAATACATGCGGAATGAAATATTAGATACTCTCTGTAAGCAGTGTGCCTGGGGAGATAAGCAGCCTGGGGAGAATTAGGGTCCAACAGTGATCTATCAAACCAACGTCTCCCATCGAAAACACTGGATTTCGGGGTAACCTTGTAAAAAAGCAGATTCCCTGGCCCCATCGATTTGAACTGGGGGATGGGTGGGCACCGAGCAGGGCGTTAGAGCTTGACTTTTTTTTTTTTTTTTGAGAGCCTGCATTTTTAGAATGCCTCAGAAGATTCTTAATTCTGGGTAAAGTTTGCAAAATGTCTTTCTACAGACTTGTGGTAGAGCACTCAATCTCACCAATAAGGTTGGTAAACCCTGCGTAAACTCTTCTGATTCCCCGTGACTATCTAATTTCTTTTTACTTCTGGCTCTTAGTAGCACAGGGCTTGGCATATATCATGTGCTCAAGAATGAACACATGACAAAAAAGAACACTTTTCGGTAACTTTTCTGTAGATCTCCTCCTCTTACATTGAGGAGTTGCCACTGGAGCATAAGGAAAAACACGAGAGGCGCATGGACAGAAAAAAAACGGAAGCCAAGCCTGATTTAAAAAAAAAAAAAAAAAAAAAATCAAAACACCCAACTCCCCACAGAGCCTCAACCTAAGCCCGGGCCGGTACAGTAGCCCGTCACATAACTGGCGGCGGCTCCGGAGCTGACGTACGTCCGGGTGAGGCCCCGCCCCACTGTGGGCGGATGTAATGTCACGCCCAAAGCGTCGCTGCCCTCTCTCATCCCAGCCCCAACCGTAGTCCCCAACCTCTGACCCGAGGCCAAGCGCCAAGCCCGTACCTTGGGACGTGTGGCAGTCGCGGAAAAGCCGCCCCACAGGCCTGGGATGTGGCTTTCTCAAGGCTCCCGCCACATTCAAGGGCCCGATCCCACGCCGCGCACGAGTCGCTTACAGTCCGTCATCGCAGCAATGTCTCTTCTCAGCAGCTCTTCCCGCCCGCTGCGCCTTCAAAGCCACCAATTGCAGTTCCCGCCGTCCTCCGGCCCCGCCCCCCCGGAGCTCTCTCTTTGGACTGTACCCTGGGCACAGGGGGCCGCGTGGGGGAGCGGCAGAAGTGAAACTCGCCGAGTCCCCGCATCACTCTTGTTAGCGGAGAACATTAGTTAAATGAGTTAATCTCAGCCCCCTAAATCTGGCTTGTTGGTTCGGCTTGCTGTTTTTAGGCTCCGCCTGGCCTCCGTGCACTCGCTCTCCCTCCCCGACAGCGCCCAGAAATGGGCCCGTCCAGGCCGGGTTGCGCATGCGCCCCAGAGGCCAGGCGCTGCGGGGGCTGAACTAGCCCTGCGTGAGGGGTCAGCTGTGGAGGGCGTGGGAGCCTTCGCCACCGGGAGCTGGCCCACCTCCGGCGTCCTGACTGCCGGCCTTTGAATGGGGAGTCTTCGCTGGTGACTGTCGCTTCACCCCCTCCTGGTGTGGCCGCGAGTCGGGTGAGTCTCGGCAGTCCGGGCCGTTCCGAGGAACGCTCTCTTCCTGCCCGCGGTGTCTGCGGAGGCCGCGGGACACCCACGTGCCCCTCCTCTCGACTCCTGCTCGCGCGCGCCCCGCCGTGTCCCGTCCCTCCCACCCCCCTGCCGCTCTCGGAGGTTGGGACCTGGAAGCTCCGGCCGCTGGTCTTCAGGGTGGCCTTGGCTCTCAGCTCGCAGGCAGTCCACTGAGTAGTCCACCGCGCGGGCGGCTGGAGGTCTGTCCCAGGCTCTGCGCCCACAGGCACTTGCTGAGGATGCGCTGGTACTTTAGAGCATGCTTTGGCCTAGACCTTTCACTCTCTGCGGCAGTCTATCCGGCCACTCGCGAGCCTAGTGATCTGGGGCGGGCTCTTCCCCTCCAGCCTCGGCTTCCACGCCTGTAAAATGGGTATAACCCATGGCCTCGATGGTGAGAAGGGAAGCCCTTCACAGTGTTTGACACGGTGAGCACTCAATGAATTGTATGATTATTATTGTTATCATCTAGGAATTTAGGATCTGCATGTAGAAGGTGGGGGCCTTGTTAGGGCACATCTCAGCTGCAGTGAAAGTTGCCACCAGTCTGTCTTGCGAAGTGGGAATCCAGTGAGATCCTCGTCAGTACACTTTTCAAGGAAAGGACACATTCAGATCCCTTTTACTGGGTTTAAAAATTGCCGTGCTTGTAGGTTACAGTAGGTGCTTTATGAAGAGTCAAGTAAATCCGAGTTCTGGAAACCTTCATTTAAAATTTTAAGTGCATAAAAGAAGTTTGCACTGGCAAACTTGTGTTGTGATGCCCCTTGTATCTCTTTTCCTATACATACAGACTTCTGCACTTGTTTAGTTTATTTCAGATGAGCCTTATTTTCGTCTTTTTTTTTTTTAAACTATGTTGAGGTGTGAACCAACTCTCAGATCTATAATCCTAAATTCAACATTTGGTAAACATTTATTGGACATTTACTATATGCATTTACAAGAATATTCCCTCCCTATCCTGTGTGTTCTTTGGGGTATATGGACTGATTTTTTTCCTCTGAAATTCAGGTGATTTGGCAGAATGCCCAGCATCTACTGAGTGTTCAGGAAAAGCTACAGCTTGGCCCATTCCTTAAAAACTGTGTGGTGGAACTTAAGAGCCCTATGGTCCTTTTGCCCAGGCAGCCTAGGGGTTGCTCTCAGTAACAGTGGGGCATGGTCTGTATTTGGGAGCACTAGTCACTCAATAGCATGTGTTTAGATTTGGTTACTTTGCAACTGCAAAGAAAAGGGTAGGGTAGGTAATATACCCTGTTATGTCTGCTGCCTCTGCTGAACATGGTGCATAGTTTGAAATAAAATTGCAGAAATATTAATTTAACTAATTCCAGTGCTTTCTGAAAAGTAGACTTTAAAAAAGATATGTTTTAGAAAGCATTAAGTTTACAGTTCTTCCTAGAGAACAGCTTCTTCAAACTTTGCCCAAGAGACTTTTCTGGACTTGTTTTTTGTTTGTTTTAAAATGACACTAGAAATTGCAGCTGTAGTATAAATTTCTTTCTGGTGCAGCCACCGAACAGCAGAATCTTTTGAAAGGAAACCCAAGTGGCATTAAAATAAGGGGTTTCCTCCTTGTGACTATATATTTGCTGAAATGTTATTTAGAATGCTTACTTTTCTTTCTTTCTTTTTTTTTTTTTTAAAGATTTTATTTATTTATTTGACAGAGAGAGACACAGTGAGAGAGGGAACACGAGCAGAGGGAGTGGGAGAGGGAGAAGCAGGCTTCCCGCCGAGCAGGGAGCCCGAAGCGGGGCTCGATCCCAGGACCCTGGGATCATGACCCGAGCCGAAGGCAGACGCTTAACGACTGAGCCACTCAGGCGCCCCTAGAATGCTTACTTTTCTTTACTAGAGTTAATGCATTGGTTACTCTTGGTTTATTTTCTAAAATTGTGCCACCTGGTGGTTGAAACCTGTCTATCATGGAATACTCATTAGGAAAATTTTACCTCAGTCTTGGTCAAATAAGGTGGAGTGACTAAAATAAGCCTATAATTTTTACGTGAGAGTACTGTACTGCTTCTAAACTCCCAGCTTACCGCCAAGTAAAAGTTAAAATTGCTTTGCAGGGGCCTGTCCTCCAGTTATTGAAACATCGGCTTGTCACAGCTGAACATTTTTAAGAGTTTCAGTGGCTGTTGTGGTATGAATATGTGCACACTTAAGGCAGTGGGTGGAGTTGAGGTGGGGAGGGAACCATTGTAACTGTGACAAGTTAACCTTTTTGATGTTTTCTAAATGCCAAGGTAAAGGTGGGACTGAAGTTTTGTGTTTAAATGATAACAGTTTGAATGGAATTTATTCCTCTTTATTAGTACAAACACCCATGCATGAAGTCTTATCACAAATGAATGTTCCCTTCATCTTTGTTCAGCAGTGCGGCTGATGTTCATGATTTTGGTACTACCCTTTTGAAATTGTTTTGTGTATTTTTAGTGGTGACAAGTTTTTTATTCATTGACCTTGAATTTTATTTTTGGAAATAGGTTAAAATCATTTAATTGTGAACTTAGATTTGAGAGCAAACTTAAGAATGCAATGCAAGAATAAGCTGTGGCGTCCATAATTGATGTAGCCAGTCTCCTTGGGGTACATGAGGACAGATAACCGAGAACTTCACATAGCAGCCTGTTTCATTGTTGGACAGCTCCAGGAAGAGGACATCTGCCTTTGTTGACATTCACCCTTTGGTTTCCAATCCTGTTCTGGGAAGTGCTTTAGAAACACCACTGTAAATTCAGTTCAGCCTTTCCCATCCTGTGACAGAGTATTTCAGATATACAAATAATACTTTACATATATCACACTTACTGCTCACTATTTCAGATGCTTCCACATATGTTATTTTAAACCTTATGACCACCCAGAGATACAGGTCAAGAGCTAATTCCAATTTACGGAAGAGACTTAGGTCTCAGATTAAGTAACCAAAGTGTTAGAATTTACGGACAGATAAGTCTACAACTTTTGATTGTCAATCCATTGTTTGTCTTAGTGAACCAGGTTGTTTCTTTTATCTATCTCCTCTGATGTGAGCTTCCCTAAATTGGTAAATATTCCCAGTTTCATTAATGGCTTCCTGTTTAAACCTAGAGTCAAAGCCATCTTCATCCCGAGCACTCTCCCCAGATTTTTACATTGTCAATTATTTTGGACTTGATTGATCAGGACAAAAACAGTACTGTTCTTTCTCTTGAGGGAGACAGACTATTTCTAATTATACGGGATAATACTACATTGACTTCTTTGGAAGCTAGGCCAAGAATTAGTGTCTTTTGAACTTGTAGCCAACCAGAGGCTCTTTGGGAAATAATTTTTACTCTCTGTATTTATTTCTTCCACAAACTGCTGGGAAGGCATGTCTTTCCTGTTTTGAACATGGGAATGATCTGTCCTGGTGAGAGATTGCATTGGGTAGTAACTCTGCCACTTACTATGTGACCTGGGGCTTAGTTTTACTATGAAAATGTGAGTAATGCATATTTGAACTACAAAAAGGCAATTTCTTATGGTTCCGCTGAATTTATAAAGGTACCTACTTGCTACAGTTATTGGAAGGATTCTAATAACTTGTGCCTAGCATGTGGTAAATGTTTCAACAAATTATTTTCTACCCTAATAATATAGATATATTCTTATGGCTTTGAAGGAATCTTAAAATAAGAATATGGAATATACATTTAGTTTTCTTCAGTTCATAAGTTACTTCGAGTTACAATAATGCTGATTAGAATAGGCTTTTAAAGATGACTGCTGGAAGATACCAGCACTCACATCAGCAGAACAATGCCATTGTTTTATAGTTGTGCTTTGTGGATTACACCCAGCAGTCTGGCCATACACCTGCGTGAGCACCAATGGTTACATGAAGCCAGACGACACCAGGTGCCGGAAGGAAGTGTGGGTACAGGGTGGATCGAGGGAAAGAAGAAGAAGAGGGTATCTCACGAGAAAGGGTAGAGGAAAGAGGGGAATGACTGGTAAAGCAAGCAATTCATTAGGTAAGGGATTTGGTCAGTGTTTAGAACTGTAAGTTAAGTAGTAGCTTAGCTTTTTACCAAGAAGACTAGGAAAAGGAAACCATATGAAACCATTTTCTTCTTGGATATAGTTACGTAGGATAAGTAAGTAGAAGGGAAGATGTCTTATTGGCACCCTGGCTGGGCCTACAGTGGCATAAACTTTTGTAATAGAGGGAGGAAAAATATACATCGTGATATGTATGCATTTATAACTTATATACAACATGCATGTATTTATCTCAGCAGCCAAAGTGTCTTCTAAAGTATTTAATTTGCCAATTAACAAGGTAATTTCAGTACATTGTGAGCTTGTTTCCGAACTGTAAAAGCATGCATTTGAGGGCTGGTTGATAGAAATATGTAAAAAATTTTTTGTCAAATACATTTACAAAATAAAAAGACTTTCTAGGTGGCTAAGCAAGTATACATCTTCCTTCAGAAGAAAGTGAGGCTGAAATCAGATAACCAGATAACTAATAGGTGTAGATGCATAATATTGGTATAATATTAGATGATTTAAACTGCTAGACTATATGAGATACCGTCTTTCTGAGGCAAAAAGATTATGTTATTAAAAAGACTTTGTAGTCAGTCGCAGGCAAACCAAACTTGAACTTGGCTGCATTTCCAATTTCCATTTCAAACACTTACCGGTGCACAACGGGCTGATACGAGATCTTCAGCTGTTGTGTGCTACGTGTGCGTGTGTGCGCACTTAATTGAAGTCACTCAATGGAACAGTGATCTACTGATATTTTTATAAATTGAGGTCTGCAATAGTAGGAATGCTATAATTCTCTGGAATTATTTGTTTAGATATTTTTAAGGATTATACTTGTGAGTGGAAGGTAGATAGGCAGTTTGAATTTCTTGAACTTTTTGGTATTAGCTCTGTTAAGGTACCATTTACATATAAAATTCATCCGATTGTAAGTGAGTTCAGTGATTTTAGTGAACTGCAGTTGTGTATCCACTACCACAATCCTATTTTAAAACATTTTTATCACGTAAAAATATTCCTTTGTGCCCAATGGCAAATAATCCTCACTCTGACTTTCAGGCCCAGGCAACACATCAGCTTTTTTTCTCTACAATTTTGCCTTTTCTAGACATTGCACATAAATGGGATCATATAGTCTTTTGAATCTGGTTTCTTTCATTTAGCTTGGTGCTTTTGAGGTTCATCCATGTTGGTGTCTGTATCAGTGCATTCCTTTTCATTGCCAAATAATATTCCATTGTCTAGATATACCACATTTGTGTGTCCAGTTACCAGGTTATTGGATATTTGGATTGTTTCCAGTATTGGCTATAATGAATAATGCTATGAACATTCACATACCTGTCTTTGTGTACATATGTGTTTTCATTTCTTTTGGGTGGATTCTTAGGAGTGCGGTTTCTGTGGTCCGGGTCCTTTGGTAAGTTTGTGTGTAACTCCTTAAGACACCGACGAATTGTTTTCCTAAGTGTGTACTATTTTACCTTTCCACTAGCAATGCATGAGGTCTGTTTTCTCTGCATCCTAACTAATGCTTGTTATTGTCTGACTTTCTGATTATAGCTATTTGGGCAGATGTGTAGTTACCATCTCATTGTGGTTTTAGTTTGCATTTCCTTGTGACTAATGGTGTTCAGCATTTTTTCATGTGCTTAATTAACCATTCCTCTATCATCTTTAATCTGAAGTATTTATTCAAATCTTTTGCCCATTTTTGGGGTCCATTTTAAATGTTAGATTGTTTATAAGCATTGCTTATATATTTTAGATAACAAGTCCTTTTTCATATATGATTTGCAAATGTTTTCTCCTAGTCTGTAGCTTGTAGGGTATTTATTTTTTAGAGCAGTTTTAGGTTCACAGCACAATTGAACAGAAAGTACAGAGATCCCATTTGCCCCCTGCACTACACATGCACAGCCTTCCCACTATCAACATCCCCCACCAGAGTCGTATGTTTTTACAACTGATGAACCTGCATTAACATGTCATTATCACCCAAAGTGTGGCTTGTCTTTTTCTTTTTCTTCTTTTATTACATGCATTATGAAATGCTCACCATGATAAATATATTACAATATTATTGACGACATTCCCTATGTTGTACTTTTACTCCCTTTGTCTTTTCATTTTCTTAATGGTGTATTTTGAAGTGAGAAAGTTTTTTAAGTTTGGTAAGATTTTACCAAATTTTTCTTTTGTGAATTGTGCTTTTGACCTATCTAAGAGCTCTTTGCCCAACCAAGGTCATTATTTTCTCCTAGGTTTTCTTTCTTGAAACTTGTAAAAGATTAAAACGTTAATTGGTTCTTTTTTTTTTGGTAATGTTTTCCAAGTTAAAAAGAATAGGTTAAAAAAAAGGAAGAGGTAAATAGTGCTTCATAACTGTGGCAGACACTTCAAAATAATGCTTTTCCTTTGACGTTGGCTGCTAATTTTCTACTTTGTGAAAGAACCAATTAAATTTAATTTCTGAGATTTCAGCTTCTTGCTTTCATTGTAATAATTGCATTTTATGGATATATCTGCTAAATTGAGAAACTTTTTTCCCATCTGCTTTTTGTTTCTCTTCATTGTTTAGTTGGATTTTCTCAGCCAGATGTTAGGAATAAGAAAGCAGTCCATATGAATTGACACTAAAGTGAGATTGGCTAATGAGGCTTTAACTCCCTCAGAGGAATATACATTTTTAAAGGATTAATAAACCAATTCTCTTATTTTATAGAGTTTCAACTGGACCAAATGAATTGTAGTCAATTTCAGGAATGTGGGGAAAATAATTGAAATCAGGCTTATTAATATAGGCTAGCTGTTTCTGCTGGAGCATTTATTTCCAGGATTGGGTCTCTTGAGGAGTTCTGCTTTTTTCTGAACCTGCAGGTTCTCCAAACAGCACCTGATGACTTGTTGAATCTGTTAAATTGTTGGATAAGGAAGCTGAGACTCAGGTTTAATAATTTGCCTAAGGTCAACATTCTTTTCTGATAAAGCTCACTGCACGTTTGTACTGAAATAGTTTTAGGTCGCATTAACAAATACAGTCACACATATTCAAGACACTCTTGTATCCACAGGTTGCTCTGCTGTGCTCCGTCACCTCCTAAAGATGCATCCTGACTTATCTCCACACTTGCACACTGAAGAATGCAACGTCTTGATTAACTTGCTTAAGGAATGTCACAAAAATGTAAGAGTTCAGAAAAATGACCATAAAGCAAAAATGAAACTTAGGTACAACACACTGATGTAAAATGTTCCACTAATGGAAAGGAGTGATAATACAGTGGATCTTGGCTTACTAAAGATTAGTAACTGATGCTTGTGATTTTTCAGACACCATCTCCTTTCATGATTAGTAAAAATAAAGCGTGGTAGTTTGTTAGGGAACTTCTGAAATGATATGTAATTGTTAGAATCCACGTTCTTACAATAAAATACTTTCCTTTTTTAAATTACAGGGCACTAGAACACTTATGTTGAATTCTGACTCTTCTGATCATAATGGAATTATTTTAAGATTTTTCTAAGATTTTCCTTGATATCTACTATTCTGTGTTTAAAGGAGATTGAAACATTTTTAATAATAGATGTTAGCTAGATTTAAATTATGATTGTTCTAATTTGTCACGTTTGCTTACTTGTTAGTGGAATGGAAGTAAAATTCCATGGTTTAGACCAAAATAGAAAGGAAGCCAATTTTTGGAAATCATTAAATTAAGCTGATATTTTTACAGATGTCAAATATTTAGCTTTTTCCATATACTTGACATATGAGACAGTTATAAGGAGCATTTCTGTATTTCTTTAACTTTGCATGATGTGTTATTTTCCTCATGATATTCATAAACTGTACATATATCAAATTATAATAATAGTAAATATCATTTAAATGAGTAAAATTTAAAGACTAATGGTAAGGTAGTAAGTAACACCTGTGACCTGTGAAGTTAGATATTTTTGTTGGTTCAAAGAATGTTGTTTGACAGTAAACTTTAGGCAGACTCTTTTCAGCATACATCTAGATCAAGAATTGATACTGTCTTTTTAACGTTAATCATTTTATGGGTGTGCACTAGTGTCTCATTTGGTTTTAGATTTATTTCCCTGGTGGCTGGTTTTTGAGCATCTTTTCCTGTGCTTATTGGCCACTCATATAAAGTCTTTTGCCCATATTTTATTTTATTTTTTTAATTTAAATTTTATCTATTATTATTATATTTTTTCTTTTGCCCATGTTTTAAAATTGGGTTGTTTGCTTTATTTAGTTTTAAGAATTCTTTTTTTTTTATTCGACACACAAGTCCTTTGTCTGATGAGTGTATTGTGAATATGTTCTCCTAGTCTGTAGCATCCTTTTTCATTTTCTTAAGGTTGTGTTTCAAAGAGCAGTTTCTAAGTTTGATGAGGTCTAATTACCAGGTTTTTTTCTCTTATTGTTTGTGGGAGGTTTTGTTGTTGTTGTGGGTTTTTTTTTTTTTTTTTCCTTCCAAGTATTTTTGTATGTTTCCCGGTCACAAAGATTTTTCTCCTGTTTTTTTTTCTTCTGGAAGTTGTAGAGTTTTAGCTTTTACATCTAGGGCTGTGATTCATTTCAGGTTAATTTTTGTGTATTGTGTGAGGTATGGACCAGTGTTTCTTTCTCTGTGGATATTGTTGTTCCAGGACAGTTTGTTGCAGAGACCATCCTTTCCCTACTGAATTATCTTGACCGTATCTGGCTGGGTCTATTTCTGGGCTCTCTAGTCTATTCCACTGATTTATGTGTCTGTTCTTAACACCAGTTAATTCCAGTGTTATCTTAGTGGGGCCACCCTAGCCCCTTGACCGTTTTGTCCTCTTCTCTGTCCCCGTTCACTTGCACTGGAGTGATCATTCAAACGTAAGTTGAATCATTGTTCCCCTCTAATGGCTCCCTTTGCCTGCGGTTATCAAATCTAAATTTCTTACTTTGTGTTGTTTCAGGGCCTTCATGAACCTATCCCCTACTCACCCCTTGCGCCTCACCACCTTCCTGCACCTCTTCTGCTTGCTCCTGTGTCCAGTTGTGCTGGAACGCGCTTCCCTCTTCTAAGCCTTTGTGCTTGCTTTCTCCTTGCTTGTCTTAGAGCCCTCCCCACGGTCTCCGCTTCCTGTGTGCGAGACCAGGTCTCACCATCCTCCAGGTTTTATTCAGTGTCATTTGTTATTTCCTCTTCCTTCTCTCCTTTCCTGGCCTACATTCTCTTGGTGTAGTCGCTCTGTACTCCAGTAACCCCACACATAATACAGTTGCTACTTTAAGATAGTTCTCACACTTTTTGGTCTCACGACTCCTTTATGCTCTTAAAAATTATTGAGGACCCCAAATGACTTTTGTGTATGTGGGCTATAGCTACCAATATTTACTGAATTAGAAATTAAAAAAATATTAATTTACATAAAAATACAATAATAAATCCAATACATGTTAACGTAGTGAGTTTTCATAAAAAAGATCTTATTTTCCAAAACAAGAGGGTGAAAAGAATGACATTGCTTTTGCAGTTTTGCAATTCTCTTTAATGCCTGGCTTAATAGGATATAACCAGATCCTCCTATCTGCCTCATGTTCAGTCTTTGGTGATATTGCTCTCTGTGCGGCCTCTGGAAAATTCTATGGTAGCCTTGTGAGAGAATGAAAATGAACAAAACAAGATTTTTGATTATCAGGGAAATAGTTTTTATCGTGTACATGCTCTGGAAAGGTTTTGGGAACTCGTGGGTGTCCCTGGACTACACTTGGAAAACTACTGCTTTATAGCAATCACTTCATTAGCTGGCTCTTCCCTCTGAGAGTAGGGCCCAGGTCCACCTTCCTCACTGCTGTATCTCTAGTGCTTGGGACATTGTCTTCAAGGTATCAGTTGATTGATTCATTTATTCAATCAATTTCTCAGTCGGTTTGATTCTCTAGAAATAGACATCGCACACTAGAGGTTTATGCCATGTGTATATAAGAGAATTGTAGACCCCGGGCATTTCATAAACCAATTCCAGTAGAGCACTTTGGTTTTGTTTTTCACGTAATGTCACGAGAGTATAATTCTTCTTCGGGTTTAAATGTTGGAAAAGCAAACAAAACAAAACAAAACAAAAAAACTTCTGTCTTGGATTTAAAAATAAGATGTATGTCTATGGGGTGATATGAGTCAGTGTAAACCAAACTATGAAATACTGCCTTATGTTCTGAAAGTCTAATCCTTTCTGTTAGTTCTGCTTCACCAGAAGGTGTGTGAAAATGCATGGTTCCTGTTCATTTGTTGTCAAGGAAATAGTTTAAGAAAAATACACAAGAGATACTTATTCTGAAAAGGTCCTTAGGTAACCAGTAGGAGATCTTAGTTTACCTTAAATGCTTGCCAGAAAAAATGACCCATTTATTCACTGTGGACCAGAAAAGGACATTTACAGTCGCGGTGGAAGAAAGGACTAGCATGAGGCACAGTTTATTAATTACGTGTTGTCTGGTTTCCATGAAAGCCTTAATTAGAAAGAAAAGGAAAAGGTGTTTATTATTACAAGTTCAGCACTTATGGCATGTCATTATAGGACATCAACATGCTGTCCTACCCTTTCCTTAAAAATCGTGATATGCAAATACATTAATTATAGCCCGACTAAAATTTGTGTTCTTGACTTCAGTCTTCATCTTAATCTGCTTCATAGCATTCATACTTTTTGCCATGATAATCATCATAGGCCTTGAAACCACGAGGAGATTTTTATTTTTCTTTGCAAAGAAAGCAGACTTTGAACTTTACATATAAGTTTTCTTACATTGTGGATTAGTGGCTTACTTATGTGGCCCATATAGGCCATTTAATAATAGTGTTATGTTTTTCTGATGTATTTTGATGACATTTTGGATGGAGGCAAATGAGAAAATTAGTGTTGGCCCCCAGCATTTATCAGGTAATTCTTCAATGGGACAGAATGTTTGCTAGTGAAGAAGTCAGTGGTCCTGTTAATATGGCCACACTGCACTTGGATATCGCTCCCTGTGGTAGAGATGGCTGTGCTGTGATTTTCACATGCCATTAAAGAAAGGGCTATTAGAAAACAGAATTGTTTACACTCTGTCCTCGTGAGGTTTGGGCAGGTTAATAGGCTTCCCTTTTATCAAGGAAAAATCTTTTTAGTTTTCATTTCTACCTATACAGTGTTTATCCCTCCTTTTAGGAAGGCCAGGATAAGTCCGTTTATTTGTATATTTTATACCTGTGATTTAACTGTTTGCTTATTAACAGGGTGGTGACATATTAAACCCATTTCTCTAGGAATAAGTATTTAAATTCTATGTGCCAGAGACCTTAGCATATTATGGGATGAAATATTTTACCCCTCTTCTTCCTTTTAGCACAGCATTCTGAAATATTTTGGTCATTGCAATGATCTCGATCGGGAGATGAGAAAATGCTTGAAGAAGGAGGTAAGAAAAGTGTTAGAGGATGAAAATGGTCGAACAGTAGAATAGAACATTTCTGAGCAATATTTAGAATACCTTTACTAATTTTTATTCCAAATTTTAGTATAACAGAGAGAATTGACACTTTATATGTATGTTCTCCCCTAAAACCAAGAGGAGAAATGAAAGGACATTGCTGGGGTTTTTTTTGTTTGTTTGTTTTTTGTTTTTTTTTTGCATGCACATAAATGAAAACGACTTCCTTATTATAATCATTGTAACTCCTCTGGATGAATTGTAAGGGCTAGGAAACTGAATTTGTTTAGTAGAAAGACTTTGGTCAGTCAGCTATTAGCCATAGCAGGTAACTAACACTTTCTGGGCCTCCGCTTCCTCATAGAATGTGGCAGGAGCTAGGCTTGGGCTCCTCACAGGTTTAAAATTGTGAATTCTTCATAACCATGGCATGTACAAGACACACGGATCTAGTTTGACTTGGCCGGAAAGACTCATTCCCTGAACCCGGTTTTAGGCCATGACTTGGACTTGGGTATATAGCAGAGTGCTTTTGAAATCTTTAAATTTAATTCCATTTCTGTTTTGTACATCAGTTGTTTTATGTCCCAAACCTTTAAAAATCTATAACTAATGAACACCTGCCATCCAGTTTTCTTTCCTTTTCTATATTTTTGAAATTTTTTCCTATTAGCCTCATATTGAAAGGTATTAGTTATAATATTTGAGCTGTCCAGCATCTGTCTATCTTCAACTTTTGTATATTTCAATCTGAAGCTTTTTTTTTCCCTTCCCAGAATCCCTTTCCAGTGTCTTTACCGTTTTGAAGAACTTTCTGGAGTTCTCAGTTCAGGGTGATAATTTTCTTTGCACAAATGTGTACATACAGAAATGTTTTAAATTGACTTTGAAAGAGTTTTTCTTCCTATTTACATGTAAAGCTAGTTTATATGAAAACTGAACCTAGGGCTTTGTTCCCGTTTTAATAAGATGATGGGAAAAAGAAGCCCACACTACTTTATTCAGTACAACTGTTTATTTCTCACATGCTTTCAGTTGTGTCAGATCACTTTTTCCCTAAGTTTAGACTTTTTTCTTCTTCTTACAGTTCAGTAATTTTTGCCATTTTACCAATTGCAAAATTTTAGATTAGGTATTTATTTGAAATTTTCTTCCCAGGTGGTCCTGAGCTGTTAGTGACTATTAGGTAGAATGTTGTAGATATTTTTCTTACTTTGAGTTTGTGTTCATATAAATTCTGGATTTTCTCCTTGACTTATTTTCTAAGTCCTCTGTGTGGTTTTTATGTCGGTAAATTACCTGATTTATAAATGTTTTTGTCTGTTCTTTCCTCCTTCAGTCCTCTGAACCTGCACTCATTTATTTCCTCTCTGCCTTTAATGCTTTCTAGTTGACCATTTCCTGCCTTTCACGTGCTCCTCTAACCATCTCCTTCATGTACCATTTGAGTACTTCATTCCTTGACACTTTCAGCTAGAAAAAGGGTCTGGCCAGTTCCCTTAGCCTCTATTTGCTGCTGTGTCGCTGCTTTTGTTCTTTCTATCGAAATAATCACTAATACTACTTTTGCAGCATCCTGTTTTGTCCCTCTTAATTTTTCGATTCAGTTTGGTTTGGTTGTGTTGTTCACTGAAGTTTTGTGAATAACATCGTGTTCATCCTTTTTTTTTTTCTTTTATTCAAAGGCCATCTGGACTCCCTTTGGGGATATCTTAACATACATTTTAACATAGATTATATTTTTAATTTGCTCTTTAACTTATTATTTTGGCTGCCTACAAAGTATTATCTTCTGAAGATTTACCCTTACAACCCTCTTCCCAACCTGATTGCTGGAGGCAGTCCAGTATATGTGATTAAAGATAGATACCAAATGTTTTTCTCAGAGTAGGTATCCCTCCATGTTCTAGAACAGTGCCTTTTTTTTAAAAAATAGTTTTTAAAGTGATGAAATGCCTCTTTCCCCCCCTGACAATCTTAGGAGGAAAATTAATGTGTGACAGATAAAAGGAATGATTTTGGTTAAAGGGACCTGGTGTTTCATCTGTAATTTGAAGTGGCCCTTTGATGAAGAAGAAAAAAAAGTTTGAAAACTATCATTCCAGAGGCTATGTTAGAACTCTTCAATCAAAACTTTAGATCTAGAAAACTTCTGAGAGATGATCTAGCCTAGCTCCTCTTATTTGAGGTTATGGGACCCGAAGATGCAGTAAGCATGAACCTTCCCAGCACTGGCTCAGGGGCCCGGGGCAGGGGACCCAGTTGAGTCCCTACTCAGCTCTCTATCATTGATTTTCATTTCTGCAGCCTTTTTCCATATCTCTGGCTCCTAAAAGATTTTGATGCTTAGTTGTTCACATATACTTAGTTTTTTCAACTTGAATTTACTTTTACTTTTTTCCTTTTTCCATAGGGACCCTTCATTCACTTTTAAAATATGTCTATCGGTGTATATAAGCCTGTACATATATCCATACAAAAACACTTATATTCACATTTCTCTGCTTTAAACAGTGCTTTTTCTAAGTGCCAGGCTGTGTATTTCCTGTTACTTATAACCTACTGGCCAGATCCAAATACTAGGCTGAAAACCTCCAAGGTGAAAACTGCACTTAGATCCAACTGACTACAGAAATGTAGGATTTGGAGAGAATCAGGTTTGATGACTATTCATAATGAAAAGATCCTGGGAGGTTCAGCTGAATATAGGTTTCCATGCAAACTAATAGGATAATATGGTTGCCAAGAGCCAATTACTCTTGATAATATTTATAGAAATAAAATGTCTAGGTCATAAGAACTAGTAGGTCCTCTGTAGCCCACATCTGTCAGACTGTGTGGAACACTGTCTTTAATTCTGGTTTTGATATTTTTTATAAGGGATATTGATATTAAAGCACCTTATAAAAGGTAGCTATTAGAAGGCAGAAGCCATGTTCTATGAACCTTTGTAGAAACCAGCAATGTTCAGCCTAAGTAAGTGGATTTTCTGTAATCAGATATTTGCAAGAAGAAATAGAGGGCAGTAGGAGAATTTACAGGGAAACACTTATTGGTTCAACATTAAAAAACAAAAACAACCTTTGGAACAAGTAGAAGGGTCCAACAATTAAACAGGCTACCTCTCAGGTAGTTAGTTGCTCATAGCTAGAAGTGTTCAAGCAGAGGTTAGATGACTTCAATGGATTGTGAGTTCCTGCAGAACAGGACAGAACTCACTCATCTTAAATATTTACTGAATTCATACTTTGGGAGAAAATTAATTCGGTAAATATTTGTGCACCTATTAGGATGTAGGTGCTGTACTGTGTTTGCAATTTCAGATTGCATGAAATAAAAGACAAAAAAGAATTTTATCAGCAAAAACTATTTTGCAAATATTTTAAAATATTTAACTCAGCTGATATAAATGGTAATATAATCTGCTGTCTCTTTTCTCCCCCCTTCCTTTTATTTTCCAGTACATGGAAAAGAGGACCAAGAGCAGGGAGCATGGCAATGCGATGCGAAAAAGACTTTTTAATCCTGCAGAGGAATCTGAAAAATAAATTAGAGGCATACCTCGTTTTATTGTGCTTCGTTTTATTGAGCTTCGCAGATAATGCATTTTTTTCAAATTGAAGGTTTGTGGCAACCGTGCGTCGAGCAAGACTATTGGTGCCATTTTTCCAACATCATTTCTCACCTCGTGTCTCTGTATCACGTTTTGGTAATTCTCACAATATTTCACACTTTATAATTACTATCCTATTTCTTATGGTGATCTGTGATGTTACTATTGTAATGATTTTGGGGTGCCACAAAGCATGCCTGTATAAGACAGTGAACTTAATCAACGTTGTGTGTATTCTGACTGCTCACCAACCAGCCATTCCCTCGTCTCTCCCTGTCCTTGGGCCTTCCTATCCCTTGAGACTCAACATATTGAAATTAGGCCAGTTAATAATCCTACAGTGGCCTCTCAGTGTTCAAGTGAAAGGAAGAGTCCCCCGTCTCTCACTCTAATCAAAAGCTAGAAGTGATTAAGCTCAGTGAGAAAGGCATGTTGAAAGCCAAGATAGGCTGGAGCCAGGCCTCTTGCACCAGTTAGCCAAGTTGTGAATGCAAAGGGAAAGTTCTTGAAGGAAATTAAAAGTGCTGAATGTGTGTGCCAGGGAACACACGAATGTTAAGAAAATGAAACAGCCTTGTTTCAGTGGTCTGGACAGAAGATCAAACATCCCCTTAAGCCAAAGCTTAATCTAGAGCAAAGTCCTAGCTCTTCAATTCTGTGAGGGCTAAGAGGTGAGGAAGCTGCAGATGAAAAGTTGGAAGCTTGAAGACGTTGGCTTGTGAGGTTTAAAGGAAAGAAGCCATCTCTATAACCTAAAAGTGCTTGGTGAAGCAGCAAGGGCTGATGTAGAAGCTGCATCAACATCGAGACAAGACCCTCCACCTGCAAAAAGATTATGACTTGCTGAAACCTCAGATGATACGGTTAGCACTTTTCAGCAATAAAGTATTTTTTAATTAAGGCATGTATGTTGTTCTTTAACATAATGCTATTGTACACTTAATAGACTACAATATTGTGTAAACATAACTTTTATACATGTTGGGAAACCAAAAAATTGATTTGACTTGCTTTGTTGTGATACTTGCTTTATCTTGGTGGTCTGGAACGAAACCTGTGGTATCTCTGAGGTTTGCCTGTATACTTTCTCTGGATGCCTTGGCTGAGAGAAGACCTAAAGACTCTTGGTTGATAACCAAAAGAATCTTACCTCATTTTGTCTCCAGAATCCTTTGAATGGAAAGTGACGCATGGAGAAATACGGAAACGCTGATGCTGAGTATTTTTTGGGCGGAACCTTAGGTACTCTCTCTTGTCTGCCAATATATCTGACTTCCAGCACGTTTCTTCCCTTGGCCAACAATCAGTTAGCATTGGCGTAACTTACCTCCTTCAATAAAATAATTGACTTTAATGATATTTTCTCTGTTCTCTTAGACTTTCCTGGAATTAGGGCAAAATGGTCCCATTTGACTTTCCTTTTTGACAATGTGGTGATTCTGGAGCTTAAACATTGAAGACACAAGCTAGGGCAAAAAGAGTTTGGGAAGTCCCAGCTGTGTTAACAATATGAAAACGACCCAACTTTATTGTTCCCAGACTCATTTCTAGCAGGCACTCCCCCGCACCCCCAGGGCTCTTTCTGCCAGGTGTTTCTGAAACTGGCAGCAATCGATGTCACCACCTTCCTGCCACAGCCACAGCAAGGGCTTGATCTTCTTGTCAGATGAGGTGTCAACAGACTGTGAGCTGTGAGCTCCTTCTAGTGAATTCTGTGTGTATGTCCAGAATGAGGCCTTGCTGACATCGGTGTTTAGTAAGCGACTTCCCCATCATCAGAGGTGTTCAAGAGGCTGGACATTCACTTAGCAGGGTGGTTACACAGGATAACAGGCATTTGATGAAGGGACGGAGGAAGAAGTAGAATTAGTTCTGAGGGCCCTTTCGAGACTGAGATTTATGAATATTTATTCAGCTCCTTCCTCCATGTCAGTAGTACAGGTACAGAAATGAGACGTTTTGCCTTTAGAAGCTTGTAGTAAACTGACGAGTTGACTATTACAATAGTGTTGTGGTGCCACGATGAGGTAGCTGTCGTGGAGAACACAGAAAGGGCATCTATGCCTGGCCTTCAGGAAGAAGGAGCCATTCCAAGAAAGCTACTTAGCAAGGTGACCTTTGACAAACAGTGAAAACGGAATACATTCTGGGGAGCTTCAAGTTGTCTAGCATGACTGGAATGTGAGGGCTCATGGTGGAGGAAGATAAGAAATGGCTTTGAATTCAGTTAGAGTTTTTCTCCAGTGTTATGTGACCAGTTGCAGATTTCAATATGGTGATTGGTGATTTGTGGAGGGGCCTTAGTTGGAAGGGTGATACGTTTTGATTTGTATTTTAGTAAGATTTTTCTGATTATAGTTTGGGGGGTAGATTGGAGAAGGGAAATTACACCCAGGGAGTCCCATTCGATTTTTGCCCTAACTTCGGTGGTAAATGAAGACCTGAAATAGAGAAGTGGCTTGAGGATCCAGACGAGTGGCTAGATTTGAGGGGAGTTTGAACACAGAATCAGCATGGCTGACTAGGAGGTCTCGGGCACTTGTGTCTGCATGCTGCTGGGGCCCTGCCCTGAGTGGGAGGGGGTGTAGCAGAGGTGCGGGGTAAAGTGCTGGGTTTGAAGTGTGCGCAGAAGACCCTGGGTGGAGGGGGCTTTCCAGCTTCTGAGGATGCACATCTAGAACGTAGTAGTCGTCTGGACGAGAACAGAATTGGGAGACAGCAGCTTGCATGTGGCCACCAGCACCCTGTGGGCCGGTGTTGATTGTGGGCCACCAGAGGTGGTTTTTTTGTTTTGTTTTGTTTTAAAGATTTTTTATTTATTTGTCAGAGAGAGTGCAAGAGAGCACAAGCAGGGGGAGTGGCAGGCAGAGGGAGAAGCAGGCTCCCCGCTGAGCAAGGAGCCCGATGTGGGACTCAGTCCCAGGACCCTGAGATCATGACCTGAGCCAAAGGCAGAGGCTTAACCAACTGAGCCACCCAGGCGTCCCCCACCAGAGGCGTTTTATAGAGCAGGATGAAACTTTGGGGTCACTTGTTTTTTTTTAAATTCCACATTTTGGTAGAACATTTGGACAGTCTATAAGTTTTGTAGACTTCTCACCCTAAGACTCCTGAACTCCCCAGAGCTATCAATAACTGACAGTTGGGTGGGTCATCTATACATGTCCGTCACTATTTCAGGACAAGAAAAGGAGCCCCATATATGGAGAAGGAGCAGGCATAGAGGGAGAGGGCAAACCATAGAGAATGGTGCCACCGAGTTCCCAAAGGGTTCCAGAGGAGGGAGTGTTACTGGAGCAAATAGGGTCGGAGGCGCCCTTTGAGACTTTGGTTCCTCTTTCATCCCTGACCTGAGAGCCACTTCCCGTGGCGAGGAGTGGGCAGGAGCTTATGGGGAGCTGGAGGACGCAAGCATATTTGGAAAGGCTTGGCTCTGAAGGGAAGGACATTGTAAGGTTGAGAGAGGGCCTTACAAAATCAAAAGGAAATGGTGAGTGACACTTGGGAACTGGTATATTTGAAAAGAATGCTGGACAGGAGGGAGGGATTGATGTGTGGAGTGAAGTCTTTGAGGATGCAGAAGCGAGAGATTCAGGGCCCTTGCTGACAGGGATGCCGTTTTTTCCCCCAGAAAACTAACGAGAAACTGAAAACTTAAAGCACCATAGGAAATATAAAGTATTCTTTTCGGAGAGCAGTAAATACCTGTCTGCACCGGATGCACTACTCTCACCCAGGCTCTGTGTCTGCTCTTTGAGGACCCAAGTCTCAGACACACTAACATGGTTACCAATAGCTAGTCGTATGCTGGTAAATGTTTAATAACTGGCCCTGACAAACGAGCATAAAAGACACGAATTTGTAGCATTTGCCATTGTCTGTGGTGGACGCCATCCTGCCAAGGCAGATTTCAAACTACCAAGCTGACAGTCACCCAAGTGGAGCTGGGCAGACGTGCTCACAGGAGGCTCTCCTGAGCTGGTCCTGGAGGCCTCTAGTCGCCCATGGCACGACACTACCGTGTGGAAGGAATGCAGGAAGTCGTCCCTGATTGCCCACTAATGGCCACCTCTCCCACAGCGAGCATTCTGTCATTTGGCAGTACCTGTCATCGAAGACGTATGCTAACGCAAGACTGCCGGGCCTTCGGCGAGAGAGCACCTGTAGTCCACAACTGCTGGAGTTCACGGAGTCTGCAGGGGCGTGTCATTCTGTGGAAGAGTGAGGAACCGTATGCCAGGTGGATTAGGGAGAAAATGGGACCTGCCTGTGCCTTGATGGTTGGATTTATGCCCCAGCGCTCGGCTGTCTGCATCTCTTTCTTTTGGGATACTGTGCATGACCTTCTGGTTTAGGACATGTCACCAGCTGCTTTTCTCAGCCCTCTATGGGTCAGCGTGAGATCTCACAATTTTCTCCTTTGCAGAGCAAGCACATTTTCCTCCTGGAGATTTCTGTTTTTTTTTTTTTTAGTTTAAAATTTTTTTTTTACTGCCACTTATAGTAGGAGACTAAGAGGCTGGAGGGAGATGAGGTGGGAAGGAGCAGAGGTCCTGTGTCCTCTTGCTTTTATCAGGCACCTGGCACTGTGTTGAGAGCTGGTGCTACAGTGATGAACGAGCTGGACCTAGTCTGGGTGAGGGCTCATGTCACGAAGGACCACCTAAGTCCTGGTAAGGAATTTGGGTTTCCTTTCAAGGGCTCTGGGAAGACACTGTCCGGTCTATGCAGGATGCAGAGTGAAGTGATAGATGGACTTCACTTTGTGTGGATTTCTAGTGGCTTTGGGTCATAAAGGGTCATCTCTTGAAGAGCTCAGGCCAAGGTTTTCCCGAGAAATCTAATTTTGTAGACCGCGTGAGCCCTGATTCTCTGTTCATGACAAATTTATTAACGTTTTGCTGTAAGAAACACGACGCAATGTTACTTAGGAGTGAGGATAAAAGTTGAACTTCTTCTGACCCCTCATAAATGGAGTTTAAAATCACTTTAATCTCCATGGGGTTTTTGGCTCAAAGCACAGAGTTTGTTTCCCGACAAAGAGTTTGGGGTAAACTAATAAAGGCAATGTCGTTGGCCTGCCAGGTGGACACACCAGAGAGCTTTCTGTGCTTAGCAGAAGAACAAGTCCCTACATCCCAGGGAAGCTGCCTTTGCCACCACACTCAGATGGAAATTGGTGCCCTTTAAATGATACTCAGATATGGCACATCCTGCCTTACTCCACAGTCATGCCTGCCTCGCCCAGTGAAGTCACTGAAGGAGATGGTCCACAGTGGAGAGTGCAAGGGGAGGCAAGAGGAAGGCTTGTTGTCATCGCTCTCCCGCCTCGGTGGTATTCTAGGTGGGGCAGGTGGCCTAGGCTGGAGGCCAGGGGGCCAGTCTCCTTCCTCCAAGTGCAGCTAGTCACCCGGCTAGACAGGACACTGAAAATGAGACTGAGGGTGGAGAGATGGGGTGGGAGAGCAAGCTGGCTGAGCTGCTCTCACTCGTGGAACACTCTGGCTCAGTGTGAACCACCTCCGACAGCGTGAGGGATGAGAGTGCCACACGCATGTGCGTCACCTCTGTTCAGCTCGCTAACATTGCCATTCTCTCTGTAAAAGAAACATCTCAAATTCACAGAAGTGTACAGACTCTATGAACACCCGCGTACCCACCCTCCAACTTTATTAACTTGGATATCTTGCCGTGTTCGTTTCAGGTTATTTTTTTAAATAAATGATGCATTACAAATGTGGGTGAACCCTTCTTGTGTGTCTTACCCCAATCCCCCATGTATGATTTTGTACTTCTAATATATATGTAAGTATCCATAAACTGTATTATTTTGCATGTCTGAATATTTTACTTTGAAGTTGGCATGATGTGTATAGCCTCCCGTAGCTTACTTTTTTCACAGTTATGTTGATAAAGGAAGCTCTTCTTTATTCATTTTATCTGCTATGTAATATTCCATTGTATGACTGTACCACACTTTATGCATTTTCCTGTTGATGGTCGTTTTAGATAGCGAATTTTTGCCGCTATTAAAGTGCTTTCACTAGTATTCTTACATGTCTTCTTGTACAGTCTGTGGGAGTGTCTCTTGAGTATAAACCTTGGATTTTGTTGAGTTGTAAGGATACATCTTCAACTGTACTAGAAGTTTCTAAATTATACCACAAATAGTTGCAGACATACAATTAATCCATCTTACTGATACTGAGTTGTTTAAATCTGTGAACATAGTATATCCATTTTTTCAGGTCTTTTATGTTTCTCAATAAATTTTTATGATTTTTAAATGACAGTCATACATCTCGCTAGATTTGCTCTTAAATGGTACTTTAAAAATTGCATGTTCTACTCTACTATTACTGGTATAATACAGTTGATTTCTTTATATTGATCTTATATTCAGAAAGCTTGCTGAATTTTCTTAATTCTACTAGTTTATAGATTGTTAGGACGTCCGTGCCGTGTGCCTCTCCGTACTGCTGAAATGGGAAAGCCGAACACTGCCTTTTCTCAGATTCTCTTACAGTTAGGCTGTAACAAATTAGTGTCCATTCATTCCGGAGACTTGAATTTGAAATGGGCTTGAGCTGGAGAGAGGGAGGCTGTCCGGTGTTCGTCTTGCTGGTGTGGATCGTGGTGGACATGGCGCAGCTACGGGGCCAGCAATTTTTGTTGTGGTTTCCCCTGTTTTTGCCAGGCAGCTTCTTAATTGTATCAGGAACTCAGCTCTGCAGTGTGGCTTTGGGAATTGTTGATGAAGTTCTCTTCACCCCTTCCAGTGCTTCGGTAGATTATGTAATACCTGGTAGTAAATACCTTTCTGCCATTACATGCGTTATATGCATTACACTCTTTCCCTTTTGACTTCCTATCGCTTTACATCTGTGCGCTGCCTTCTTGGTGATTTTCTCAAATCTGTTTTCCAGTTTATTAGGTCCTCTGCTGTGTCTTCTTGGCTGTTTCAACAACCATCAAGTTTTTAATGGACTGTTAATCCCTTTCTAGAAGTTTTATTTGATTCATTTTCAGATCGACCTATTTTCGTAAAGATTTAAAAAATATTTTTAATTCTTTGTTTTATTTTTAATGAAGTTTTCTTCAATAGTTTATATTAATAGTTCCATTATTTGAAGTTTTTGATATCTAACACTTCTGCTTGTTTGTGGTTTCTTCCTTACGGCAGATTATTTCCTTATGTGTTTTACTTGACTGTTAGTATATCTCTAGTTGGTTTATTTAACTGGACTTTGTGCAGTGCATCTTGAGGGTGTATCTGTGTGCCCTTGAGAGCTCTTGTATTTGCCTCTGCTAGGTACCCCAGAGGTGTTACTGACTCAGAGGCACCTTTTGTGCTAATTGTGTTGTTTAGGGACTCCTGGACCACTTGAATAATTACTCAAATTTAGGTGTGGGAAGACTCATGGTTATGAATTCTGGGTGAAAATTCTTTTTTCTTCTCAGAGCCCAAGATAAGTCAGGCTTTACTCTGGTCTCCCTATGCTGGAGAGTGGATGGATGTTTTCTAGTTACCTTTTCTTAGAGGGTGTACCCTTTGGTGGTCCTGGTACTATGAGGCATTCTTCTCATACCAGGCCTCCTACAGACCCAATGTCTTTCGTCTTTGTCCCGTGTGTGAATGAAAATCTCAGTTTCTAGGTTTACTGGGACTGGTCTGGGATGCACAGCATCTGCTGATGCTTTACCTTTTTGGTTTACAGTTTTCTGTGTTCAGCCTCCAAAGATTTTCTGTACTTTCCTGTGAGGTCAGCTGTGCCTTAAAAATTTTATTTGAAATATGTTCTTTAGTATTTTCAAGTACATTTAATTAGGAAAGTTTTCAGATAATCTAATCAGCCACATTTCCCGGAGCAGGTGTCCCGTGCTTAAAATTTTAACCTGCAGAGATGGCTACTTGTGAGGAATGGTTGTACTTTGAACAGTTAAGAGGACTAAGTTTTCATTCCTAGAGGACAGGTGGGGAGTGAAAGGATTTGGGAGGATGTGGGGAGGTGGGAAGGGCATGGCAAAGAGGTGAGTTGTAAGGGAACATTCTTTTTTCATGTGTTTTCATCCACATCTGGACTCTGGCTGCTTACACTGTGGTCCATGGACCAGCAATTTCAGCATCGCATGGGAGCTTGTTAGAGATGCAGAGTCTCAGGCCCTGCCCCACACCTACTGAGAATCTGCATTTTTTAAAATTAATTAATTTTTATTTAAATTCAACTAGCCAAAACATAGTACATCATTAGTTTCAGATGAAGTGTTCAACAATTAATCAGTTGCATTTAGTAAAATCCCCAGGAGAGGAGTATATTAAAAATTTGACTTAAGGGATGCCTGGGTGGCTCAGTCGGTTAGGCATCTGCCTTCAGCTCAGGTCATGATCCCAGGGTCCTGGGATAGAGTCCCGCATCGGCTCTGCGCAGCGGGGAGTCTGCTTCTCCCTTTGCCTGCTGCTTCCCCTGCTTGTGCCCAATCCCTGACCAAAAAAAAAAAAAAAAAAATTTTTTTTTGATCTGAGCTATCTCTGATGTAACTGCCTTCCATAAAGTGACTACTTCTTTGAGGTTAAAGACCTTCCTCCAGTCTTGTTGGCCCCTTCTCTAGCTTAGTTCTTTTTCTCCACTTAATTTTTTTTTTTTAAGATTTATTTATTAGAGAGAGAGTGAGTGGGAGGGGCGGAGGGGAAGGGAGAGAGAACCTCAAGCAGGCTCCATGCTGAGCATGGAGCCTGACAGGGGGCTCAACTTCAGGACCCTGAGATCACGATCTGAGCCAAAACCAAGAGTTGGATGTCCAACCGACTGCACCACCCATGCACCCCCTTCTCAGTTAATTTTTAAGCACTTTTCTTAAGTGGCTTTTGTACCAAAGTTCTTTTTTTAAATTATTATTTATTTTACTTTTTATGTTTTATTTATTTATTTTTAAGACTTTATTTATTTGACAGAGAAAACACAAACAGGGGGAGCAGCAGGCAGAGGGAGAAGCAGGCTTCCCTCTGAGCAAGGAGCCCGATGATGTGGAACTCGATCCCAGGATCCTGGGATCCTGACCTGAGTTGAAGGCAGACGCTTAACCCACTTAGCCACCCACGCGTCCCTATTTTTTATGTTTTAAAAAGATTTTATTTTTAAGTAATTTCTATGCTCAACACACAGCTCAAACTCACAACCCCGAGATCAAGAGTTGCACGCTCCACCGACAGCCAGTCAGGCGCCCTGTATTGAAGTTTTTTGTTGTTGTTTTGTTTTTCGTACGTGAGGTTTTTGAGAACAGTTCCAATTGGTGATATATTGAGGGAGTGTTAATATGACATATTGTCATATTGAATATGACAGCAAAATCTTACTTAACTCAAGAGCAGAGCCATTATGAAACTTTCAGGGCATTTGCTTTCTACGCAGCTCTTCAGGGTAGAGAACTGAGAAGTTGAAGCATTCTGTGTGGAGAACTTTAGACCTGGCTAAACTGGAGTGTTTGCTCTGCACACAGAGCATTCGCAATTCCTAATATCCCCAAGTGCCAATATCCCCTTTTGTCCACATCCTCCCCAACACTTACTGTCTCTTGTCTTTTTGATGATGGCCATTCTAACAGGTATGAGGTGATGTCTCATTGTGGTTTTGATTTGCATATCTCTGATGATTGGTGATGTTGAGCACCTTTTTATGTACCTGTTGACCATTTATATGTCTTCTTTGGAAATATGTCTGTTCAGGTCTTCAGCTCATTTTTTAATTCAGTTTTTGTTTTTTTGCTTTTGAGTTGTATAAATTCCTTATATGGTTTGGATAGTAACCCTTTGTCACCTATATGGCTTGGAAATATTTTTTCCCATTCTGTAGATTGCCTTTTCATTCTGTTGATTGTTTCTTTTGCTGTGCAGAATCTTACTAGTTCAATGTAGTCCCACGTGTTTATTTTTGCTTCTGTTGCTTGTGCTTTTGCTGTCATCTGCAGAAAATTGTTGCCAAGGCCACTGTCAAGGAGCTTTTTCCTAATTTTTTTTTCTTGGAGTTTTATAGTTTTCAGGTCTTATGTTTAAGTTTTAAATCCATTTTGTGTTCAGGTTTAAGGGTGGTGTAAAATTAAGAGACTCAAGACACATAACCAAATGCAATATATTAATTTTGCTTGGATTCTGATGGGAACAAACCAACTGCAAAAAAGACATTTTTGGGGGACAGTTGGAGAAATTTGAGTATGATTTTGTTTCAGATGATAAGAGATTACTGTAACTTTGTTAAGTGTGATAATGGATTATGATTACCTTGAAAAAGGTGTCCTCAGTTAAAGATGCATTATGGAATTATTCACGGGGGAAGTGATAGATGTGTGGGATTTACTTTAAAATAACAGCAAACAAAGTGAGTGCAGGGGGATTAGATGAAACAAGATTGGCCATGAGTGGATAACTGTTGAAATAAAAGGTGGAGTCATAAGGGTTTATTATACTTTTCTCTCTAATGAATGCTTGAAATTTCTATAATAAAAATTTTTTTGTAAGAGTCTTAGATTCTTTGAGTCAAGAAGCAATTTCATCCAGAAATATAGTGTGTCATCAATATGTACTGTTCTGAGAAAAGGACTCAGTACCTTTGGTGGTTCTTTTCCTAGGTAGGATTTATTTTTATTTTTATTGATTCTGATGGGTTCTGGGTTTTTCTGCTAAAAACAGAGGGCAGCCTGAAAAAAAAAAAACCCAACAGATGTTGACAATGGAAACACTATGAATGGAATTAGAAATATGTTCAAGGGGCACCTGGGTGGCTCAGTCATTAAGCGTCTGCCTTTGGCTCAGGTCATGGTCCCAGGGTCCTGGGATTGAGCGCTACATTGGGCTCCCTGCTTGGTGGGAAGCCTGCTTCTTCCTCTCCCACTCCCCCTGCTTGTGTTCTCTCTCTCACTGTGTCTCTCTCTGTCAAATAAATAAAATCTTAAAAAAAGAAAAGAAGTATGTTCAAAATATGAGATATGTATATATATCCATCCTCATAGAACCCTACTCATAACTATTTCGAAGGCTCTTTTTCTCTCCAGACCTTATTTTCCATGACAAATTCCTATAAACCCAAAATGTCTATTTCAGACTTTGTTGAGAACCAGGGTACTGCTATGGGAAGGAGTTTAGAATCAGACAGACTGTATTCGGATCCCAGCTCTGTCGCCGATGAGCTGTAGTGATGGAAGGAAAATTTACCTAAACTCTCTGAACCTTGGTTCCTTCAGCTGTGAAATGGGACTGATTATCGTACCTACTGCATAGAGTTGTGGTGAGGATTGAATGATCACATTTCAGGCGTGGTGAGGTTTATATCTTGTTCTTGGAATACTGTGAGTGTCCACAGAATCCTAACACGTGTGTGTGTATGTTAGAAAAAGCCTCTAGAACATGGCCATATGGACACAAATGCCTGCTGTTTGCCCTAAAAACCCTATCTCAAGTGTGGCATGTAGCTTTCTGTGTCAGTATAAGGAACTCACTTATCTGAAGTCAATTTGTGCAACATTTCTCTGTTTCTGGAGTTGACTACTCAGAAGTGCATTTCCAAGTATTTGTCTTATTTCCCTTTGGACTTGATTTGTCTTCTTAACTTCTCCCTAGGGAAGAGAGTGAGATGTAAAAGCCAAGCTTAAGCATTATTTGATTGATTGAAGAAGGCACTGCTAGATATCGCCTGGGCTGCACCGGTGAGCAAGACTCATCCTGTGTTCTCAAGAAGGCCTAGGACATATCTCTATGTCTTTAGGGAAGAAGGAAGAAGAGGTGGTGGTGTGAAAGGCAAGTTTTTAGAGTCAGAATTTTTCACTAGAATCTTGGCTTCTCTGCATATGTTTGGCAAGTCATCTCTCTTTATTTCTTTGACTCTCCGTTTTCTCAGTCATAAAATGGAGGTCTCTGCTTCACCAGTTGTGTGGATCAAAGGAGACCATGGCATTGCTTTTGAACTCTGAAGGGCCACACATATTTTCTAGAGAGAGTGTGTCAGACTTCTCTTGGCATCCCAAGGGGTATCAGAGCAAGCTAGGAGCAGTCCCTGAATGCTCGTTAGGCTCTTCTGGGACCTTAGCTGGATCTAGGGAGGGTCTGAAAAAGTCTAGCCCCCTTGTCTTATTCTTGGCCTCCTGTGCTGCTCCCTGGCCTAGACAGGAAGCTGCATGGGGTGTGGTCCCTTGGCCCATATTGCAGTATCCCTCCAAGCCAAGAGGAAAGCCCTACTCAGCAAGGAGAAGGTGTGAGGGGGGATCACAATCCCTGGTGTCACTCTGCACCTTCATATAAGTCCTTATGGGATTCCCAAGGAAGGCCAGCCAGTGTACCTGGTGTTGGAAATGCAAGATGAACAGACAGACCTGGACTTTTTAAGTTTGCTAAGAAGTTGGCCAGGTGTTCCGTGTGTCTGGGCTAGCACTGTCCAGTAGAACTTCCCGTAATGATGGAAATGTTCACCTGTGCTGCATAATTCAGTGGCCTCCGGCCATCTGTGAGTGTAGGGCTCTTGAAATGTGGCTTGTGTGACTGAGGGACTGAATTTTAAATTTTACTTAATTTTAATGGATTTAAATTTAAATAGCCACAGGCGGCTCATGGCTACCATATTGGACAACACTGGACAATGCTGGAAAGATTCTGAAATGGTTAGAAGGGCACCAAGCAGGCCAGAGGCTTGACTTCCCTTCTTTAAAAAGAGCTGTGAGACTCAGAAGACCAGCTTGTAGCTGTGTTTCCCACTGTGTGTGGATTTACCGTGACACTTGGCCTCTTCTCTGGTTTAGTTTCCTGGTCTGTAAAACAGGAACAGAGGGAGGATTGGATTAAATTTTTCCCAGTGTTAAGTTTTGACTCTGTTATGATGTGCCTTTTACTTTTATAGTACATTGGTATCCTGTGGCCACTGTAACAAAATGCCACAGACATAGTGGCTTAAAACAACACAAATTTATCGTCTCAGTTTTGAAGTCCAGAATTCCAAAATTGGCTTCATTGGGCTAAAATCTTTGTGTCGGCAGGGGTGTGTTCCCACCCGAAGCTCTAGGGAAAAATCCATTCCTTGCGTCTACGAGCTTCTGGTGGTTGCTAGCATTCTTTGGCTTGTGGCTGCATCCCTCCAATCTCTGCCTCCATCGCCAGATGGCCTCTTCTGTTTGATCTCCCTCTGCCTCCTTCTTATAAGGGACCCTGATGCTGGCATTTAGGGCCCACCAGATAATCCAGGATCATTGCCCCATCTTGAGACCCTCAGTTTAATTACATCTGCAAAGACCCCTTTTCCAAATAATGTCACATTTATAGGTCCCAGGTATTGGGACCTGATCTCTTTGGGGGCCATTATTCAGCCTCCTATACACAGTAATATTTACTGATAGTGGGTTTGCTTTAAATCTGTGTAATTGAATGTGTGAAAGTTGCTGCCTGCCCACATGCTCTTCCAGGGAGAACTTTTCTCAGCTTTCTGAATAGGGACCTGAGTTTGATTGAAAAAAGAAAAAATAGCCTTTCCTGCTCCTACCTTGATTGGTTTATGCCAGAGCATCTTCACTAAAACATCGGTTAACTTATGAATGTGCCTCTTCCCGTACACTGCCATTATGGAGATAGTCCCCACGGCACCCCCAGTCTCCAAAACATGTGGAAGGGGGCTTTGACTGGGATTTGAGTCAGGAAGATCCAAACTATTGCATGTGAACGACAGGAGAGAGCATTTGTTGGATCAGCTGGGTAAGTGATGTTTCTCTAGTAGCATACTCATAAATTTGAAAATATAAAGGATTGGCCCTGACACAGCCCCAGAACAGCTTGTTACTCTGATTTGGAATGTCATGTTTTAGTGTTACTTTACCAAATCTGAGAACAGTGGTTGGGGAAGAAGGCTTTGTAAATATTGCTCTGAAGCTTTCACATTTCAACAGAAAACAGATGCCAAGTGTTTTCATTATTATCAACGTTCAAAGTTATTGGAATAAAGCACAGATCTACTCCTTCGTACAGCAAAATGCCAACAATGGCCTGGGGTAGGGGGAAGGTGGAGGATGGGGGAAGAAAAACGAATTTATGAAGTTTGAATGGGGAATAAGTTGGCTGGAAGACCTTCATTTTTTGCAAATAGGGCTAAAAGTGAAATATTTATCACCAGAGGGATATAGAAACACAATTATAATTTAATGTGAGTCACAAACACTGTTGTTCAACCAGGGAACAAAATGACTTGGAGGCAGAATAAAATTACTTCATCTGTGTCTTTTACAAACAGGGTGTTCTGTTGGTCTGCTAATGTCCTTGGGTTAAATGGCTGAATGTCTGTTTTGTTCTGCGAGGCGGTCAGTGGCTTTATTACTTGCTATTTGGGGTTGCTATTCAAAGAATTAATAATAAAAAGTACTAACGTGTTAAGATATTAAGTGCCAGGCCCTGTCCTTTGTGCCTTACTGACTCATTGAACCCTCATGTTACCCTATAGGGTAAGTATCGTTATCCCCATTTTATAGATGAGGAAACAGGCTTGGAGAAGTTTGGCACCTTACCCAAAGTTTCTCAGCTACTGGGCATCACAGCTGAAGTTTGAACCCCTTGCCCTCTGACCTAGAGCCCACTGTTTAGTCGCTTGCTCTCCCCTTTCCGAGTAAGACAGGCTTGGGAACTCCCTTCACTTTCTCCTGAAAGCCCATGTAACTCCTCTGGCAAATTTTGCTGTGTGATGTTCATTCATGGTCACTGCAATGTGGTGGTGAGGGGACTGGGGTGGGGGGCGGAATTGATGTATGTCAGGTTTGAGCTGCCTTATAGTATCAGAGCATTTATGCTTTTTCTTTTCTTTTTTTTTCTACTGTGACTGTATCTTTTCGACTCCCTCATATTTCTAAGTAGGAGACAAGATAGGATTGCTTAGCTTTCCAGGGATAGAGAACAAAATCTTTTCCCCACATCTAAAGACTCTTTCACTTCCTGGCAGAGAGGATATTTTCCCTTCAGATTCCTAGACAGTTTCTGACTGATGAGTTAACACTCTGGTTTTCAGTGTGTGCTTGGAGCAGGCACTTGGGTTCTGTGAGCTCGTGCCATAGAAGACTGCGTTCACCCATTCTTTCACATGCTCCCGTGGGGACACACTTGTGACCTTGACAGGCCTCGCCCTCAGCCTCCCAGGGCCCACAGCATTTTCAATGGGGGCAGTACTGGCATTTTAGGTCTGAGAGTTCCTTACTGTGTAGCTCTGACCTGTTCATTGTGCGCATCCTTGGCCCTGACCCACTAAATTCCCAAGCAGGGAGACCGCTGAAAATGCCGCCACGCATTTCCACGTGCCTCCAGAGGGCGCTGCTGCCCCTGGTTGAGAACCACTTCGGGGAAGCTGGATTTGGAACAAACAAAAACTAGATGCACTTCCCACTGTCTTGGGTGTGGTTCACACTTGTCTTTTTCTAGGAATTTGGCCCATACTAAATTAGGACAGTAGAAGGAGGTATTTGAAAAAGCAGAGGGAAGACCAAATCCATTTATGAGCTCAGAAATTTGTGTGTTGGTATGCTCCCCACCAAGGTGGGACCAGGAAGGCTGCTTTTCTTCTCTTTTTTCATCCCTTCCTCCCTGCTCACCCATCCACTTCCCAACCCCCATCTCCATTAAAGGGTAAACAGGATGGACCTGAATAACTGAGCCTGAGGAAGACCCTGGCCAGGAGGCCTAGTTTGGGCTTAGGTACCCAGAGCACCATGGGAGAAGGAGAGAAGAGAGGACTCCTGACTGATAGGCAGTTTGAGAGCAAAGGTAGAGACAATCTTTTCTCCACTCTCCAGATCCCATGAGTGTGCTGAGTCAGCTAATAGCAAGATTTTCCCAGTGACTAGACTATACCCTCCCTCCTTCTTATTGTTAACAGCACAGCAAAGGGTTTATGCAGAGAAGAAGGAGGCTGGGAACCTGCCCTAAAAAATTTGCTCAGCATCTGCACCATCTCTTTGTCACAAAACCTACCAAGTGCTAAGCATTGTCTGGGGTCTGGGAGTGAATCGAGTAAACAGTGGTTGGTTGCCCATCTGTGTGGAGTTTGGAGACTAGCAAGAATGACAGACCATTTAAAGAAGATTTACAAGACTAACAAATTTTATTTTTTTATTTTTAAAGATTTTTACTTATTTATTTGACAGAGAAAGAGAGCGAGAGAAGGAACCCAAGCAGGGGGAGTGGGAGAAGGAGAGGGAGAAGCAGGCTTCCCACTGAGCAGGGAGCCCGACTCAGGGCTTGATCCCAGAGTCCTGGGATCATGACCTGAGCTGAAGGCAGACGCTCAACGACTGAGCCACCCAGGCGCCCCAAGACTAACAAATTTTAAAGTAGGGCTCAGCATGTGTTGGCAAGGGTGTGGAGGGGCAAAACCCTCACACCTAGCCGGTGGGATATAATTTGGTACAGCCTCTATTGAGAACAGTGAAAGTTAAAGATCTACACACCTTGTAACTCAGTGAGGCTACTTCTGTTATATACCCAAGAGAAACTCTCCTAGGAATATAGAGTCATGTACTGAGAATGTTCACAGCAGCTTTCTTTGTAGTAAAGAAAAAAGTGTCAACCTAAATGTTCACGGACAGGAGAATTAATCCATTCATTGGAATACATCCATGAAAATGTGAGAACTGGAACTTCACATATTCCTGTAGGCGTGTCTATATCAGAGGATGAACAGTAAAAGCAAGTAGCAGAATACATGTACACATCCCATTTATATTAAGTTTAAAAATGTATAAAAGGATGAAACATACTGCTTAGGCATACAAACGTATAAAAACAGAATGAAATCTGTGAGAATGATATGCCCTAAATTTACAATAGCAGGTAACTCTAAGGAGGAGGAAGGGATGTAATTGTGCAGGAGAATGCAGAGATCTTCAACCATGGCTGTATTTTGTATTTTAAGGTAGACGGGATGGTGGGCACATTGGTATTGTTGCATCATCATTTATATACAATACCTACCCATTAGTGTTCCCTTCCCTGTCCTTCCTCACAGACCTCCATTTTGTTTAAGTATCTACTCCCCATTTAATGCATTCTGGGGAGACAGTGCGGGAACCTGACCCGCCTCAAGTTCAGGGTGCAGGGCCTCATGAGTTTGAGGATGACCCATCATTCTTACCAGCAATTGGTTAAAAAAAAAAAGGGGGGGGGCATGTGGTCCAATTTTGGCCAATTAACTTGGAGAGGTTTGCTGAAGTCTTCCAGAAAGTACCTTCTCTAAGGAGAGAGCTACAGAAAGCATCTCTCTGTCTCTGTCTCTCATTCTCTGACTCTCTTCCTGGACTTAAAAGAGGAAGCATGGAGTCCTGCTTGCCTAGGACAACCTTCCTCCCACAATGAGGGGGACAGCTTTGAGAAGTAACCAGTGCTGTAAATGGCAGAGTGGAGAGATGATGAAATCTGTCAACTTGATCACCGTGGCTCCGAAGTCCATCCCACCTTTGCTCTTCCAGAATGTGAGCCAGTAAGTGTTGAGGTTTAAGCCACTTTGGTCTGGGTTTTCCATCATCTTGCAGCTGAAAGTATTCTAACTGCACCACCTTGGTTGCTATGGAAGCACTCAACAATCACTTCCTAATCAGCAGGAAAATTAAGTGTTTCTGAATTTCTCAATTTTAAGTTTTTCTCCTATTTTGACTTAAACACTTGCAGTCTGCTCTGATGGTTGGCCATCGGTGCTAGCAAGAGTTAGCCATTGAAGAAATCCACCAACAAGAAGGAAACCAAATCCTAATGGACAAGATCTTGAAAAGTCCAGTGTAGTTAGTGTGTCAGATTGCCTTTTTCTGCGAACATGTGTGTCAGTTTCCTGTGTCCACTGTAACAACTTACTACAAACTAGGTGTCTTAAAACAACAAAAATTCTCCAGACGTGTGAGATCAAGGTGTCAGCAGGGCCATGCTCCTTCCAAAGGCTCCAGAGGGGATTCTCTTCCTTGACTCTTCTATCTTCTCATGGCTGTTGGCATCACTCCAATCTCAACTTCCATCTGCATGTGGTCTCCTTGTGTTTCTGTGTCTCTCCTCTTCAGCATCCTATAAGGACACTTGTCATTGGATTTAGGACCACCTGGATGCCCAGAATGATCCCATCGCAAGACCCTTAATTAGGGGCACCTGGGTGGCTCAGTCGTTAAGCGTCTGCCTTCGGCTCAGGTTGTGATCCCAGGGTCCTGGGATCGAGCCCCGCGTCGGGCTCCCTGCTCCGTGGGATGCCTGCTTCTCCCTCTCCCACTCCCCCTGCTTGTGTTCCCTCTCTCGCTGTCGTTTTCTCTGTCAGATAAATAAATAAAGTCTTAAAAAAAAAGGACCCTTAATTATATCCACAAAGACCAATTTCCCAAATTAAGTCACATTCACAGGTTTTAGGGGTTAGAACATAGACATATATGTGTGTGTGTGTGTGTATGTGTGTGTGTGTGTGTATACATATGTTTGATTTTTCCAATCAACCTACTACAATGTAGTTGCTCTTTGTTGTGATTCTCTAGTGCAAACAGATAATGTGGTTCTGTTTTCAACCTACAAAGTGGTTCCTGATTCATAAAAATAGGAATAAATAGATCAGTATTCACTGGTGTTCTGCAGAAAGCATTCAGTCTTCTCTTTCCCACATTGGATAACTGCTTAGTTAACATTTGAGAGATTTTTAAAAAAGATTTTAACAGGAGGCATGCCCAGCTGGCTCAGCTGGTAGAGCATGCAACTCTTGATCTTGGGGTTGTGAATTTGAGCCCCATGTTGGGTGCAGAGATTACTTAAAACTAAAAAAAAAGTCTTAAAAAGATTTTAACAGGAAATAAAGTTTTGTGATATAAATGTTGGAAAACATTTTCTTGACAGTGTAAGTTCCTGGATCCCTGGGAGAGAGTCAGTATTTACCCTCAGATATGTCCCAGGACAAATGTGGACAAAGAGGCCCAGCACCAGATACGGGTTTGCCAGAAAAGGAAAGTATGAATGAAATTAGCAGAGAGCAGATGGGTTTGAGAAGGGAAAAACCAGTCCCGTTATGAGGCCATTTAATTTCCTCTGAGAGATGGTGGATAGATCCCAGGAAGACAGCTGCAGATGCTGGAAAGGAAAGAAAGGACACGGCACTTGAAATGGGAGAGACCCACTCATGTTTCTGATGTGTTTCCATATGATCCTCGGGTCTGTTTTATCTCCCCTACATTTTAGGAAAATTGCACTGCCTGACACAAGTTTATGTCATAGAAAACGGGGATGATGACGCACACCTCTCAGGGTTGCTATGCAGATAAATCCAGTGAACCTTGTCCACGAGGGAGCTCAGTTTATGTCTGTTGCATGACAATCTGAACTAGAAATGTCTTCAGCGAGTGGCTGGTTGGGGCCACCTATGGTAGATGTGTTACCACAATTCTTCAGATTCACCAATTTCTATAAGGTTTTGATTAGAAATGGAAAGGCCAAGATAAACATACTGGACTTGAGTTTCTAGCCACGATGGAGTAACGGTACAGATTCACCACAAACAACTAGGCCTGACAAACTATGTGGGGCAACTTTGGTCAGCCAGTGGACAACAGGTGTAGCAAGACTGATTCCTGAGAGGTGGGAAACTTGAATCGAGTCCTGTAATTGTCCAGCTCCCTGCTTGGGGACGGTGTTCTAACTGTGGCGTCAGGAGCTGGAATTTGAGCAGAACACAATGGTCCCACTGACTGCAGGAGGCATTGATCAGAGCTCAGGGCAACTGAAGAAGCTAGAATCCATGGGGCCAGAAGGAACTGTGTGTGGTGGTCCCCTCCGAGTCTGTGGCTGAGACACACGTGCAAACAAGACTACTGGAGGTTCACCAGAGAGCCGCTGCTCCAGGTCGGAGAGCAGAGTATAGGTACTAGAGGAGCAGCGGTGCTGGTCTGGGGCTCATTGCATTTTCAGCCCTGCCAGAGTGGAGAGAGCTCATTAATGGCTTGTTAATGGCTCATTAATGGCATCTGGCTGAGATGCTAGGAAGGCTGCCTTAGGAGGAAGGACTGTCCTAGAGCAGAGTTTTTCAACCTTGGTTCTATTGCCGTTTTGGACAAGAGAGTTCTTTGTTGGGGGGGGGGCGGTGGGGAGGCTGTCCTGTGCATTGTGGGATAGTTAGCCTCCTGGTCTCCATCCACCCGAGACCAGTAATGCCACACCACTGACTTGTGACAGCCAAAAATGTCTCCAGCCATTGTTAAGTGTCCTCTCGAGGCAGAATCACGCCAGTTGAGAAATAGTGCCTGCGGAAAAAGCGAATTTGTACCTTCCCTCACAGAACCCAAAACAAAGTCATGGTACGATTTGCAGTAGAGGGGTGCCTGGGTGGCTCAGTTGGTTAAGCATCTGCCTTTGGCTCAGGTCATGATCTCGGGATCCTGGGAGCGAGCCTTACATCAGGCTCCCTGCTTAGTGGGGAGTCTGCTTCTCCTTCTCCCTCTGCTCCTCCCCCCCGCTCGTGCTCTCTGTCTCTCTCTCATTCTCTCTCAAATAGATAAATAAAAATTCTAAAAAAAAAAAGAGAGATTTGCAGTAGAGGCAGAGTTTTCCATACTCGTCGAGTCCTACCAAGTTGGAGGAGCTTGGGAAACACCGGGCTTTCCACAGATCTGCACTAACATCTCCTAAAACTAAACCTACACTAGGTCAAGATGATCCGACAGGAACTGAACTGTGGAAGCAGTGCCTTTGAGGAGAAGATAACAAAATCCAGATGAGTACACAGTCTTGTGTACTTTACACACGGATTAGTCACGACGCCCAGTATTCAGTCAAGAGACACTAGTTTACAAGCAAACAGAAAAATGTAATGTTTAGTCAAGAAAAAAAGCAGGCAATAAAGACTAAACCCATGATGGCCCAGATGTCGGGCTTAAAAAAGGACAACTCTAGGGCAACTATTATAAATGCATTCTGAGAACTAAAGGAGCGAACAGGCGATCTATGCAAAGAAGTGAAGACCACAAAGAAGAACAAATGGAAGTTCTAGCAGTGAAAGTAAGAACTGAAATGAATAATACCTGAAGGTACTTACTGGCAGATTTGAGATAGCAGAAGGCAAGATCCAGGATCTGGAAGGCAGAAGAGTAATAATGGCCCAATCTGAAGAACAGAGAGTGAAGAGATGTCAAAAGTGAGCTCAGCCTCACGGACTTGTGGGACAACATCCAATGGTCTTGTATATGTGTACTTAGAGTTGCAGAACCAGAAGGAGGCTGAGAGAACTCACCTGCAGCAGACGTACACTATAAGAAATGCTAACGGGTATCATTCAGGCATAAGGGAAATGATACTGAAACATAAAGACCAATCCAGGGACCACGTCAATTACAAAGCAACAACAAAAAATTTCATGATTAAGGCAAAAAATATTCCAAGCTTCATCCCGCAATAATATTCAAGGAAATCAAAATCACAATCTGCAGCGATATACCCTAAATCCTTCCAGTGGTTTTAAAATATGTCCACAAATTCTTCTATGTTCTCCCCTTTCAAAAGATGGAGGCCAGTTCCCTTCCCCTTGAGAGTGGGCTGGACTCAGTGGCTCACTCCTAGTGGACAGAATATAGTGGAAGTGACGGTGGGGCATTTCCAGGGCTGGGTCAGCTCCTTCCTGTTCCCTCAGCTGACTCACTCGCCCTGGGGAAGCCGGCTGCCATGTTGCAAAGATACCCAAGCAAGCCCTTGTGGTGAGGAGCTGAGGCCTCCTGCCCATAGCCGTGTGAGGGTGGCTTCTAGTTCGACTTGTCTTGAGGTGACTTCATCCCTGCCTAACGCGGTAACTGCACCTTCATGAGAGGTCTTGAGCCAGAATAACTCAGTCTCCCCAGTTCCTGACCCACAGAAACCGTGAGATGATACATCTGTATTGCTGTGAGCTGCTAAATTTTGGGAAAATTTATGCAGCAATTGAGAACTAACTCATCACCTTTCCTTGGTGCATCTCGGTTACCTGCTCTCTCACCCTATCTATCCAAACAGCTCCTAAGTCGTCCCATTTCTTCCTTTCCTGTCTTCAAAACTTTCACAGATACCCTCACTGTTCAGGCCCTCTTCTGCCCTTTCCTTCTCTCTCTCTCTCGTTTATTGTTTGCTTGTTTTTTTTTTTTTTTTAAGATTTTATTTATTTATTTGACAGAGAGAGAGCACAAGCAGGCAGAAAGGCAGGCAGACAGAGAAGCAGGCTCCCCGCAGAGCAGGGAGCCCGACGCGGGGCTCGATCCCAGGACTCTGGGATCATGACCTGAGCTGAAGGCAGACGCCCAACTGACTGAGCCACCCAGGCGCCCCTGTTTGGTTGTTTTTGTTTCTGTTCTGTTTAGCCTTTTCCACTGCAAGTCCTTATCCCCATTTCTTTCGCTCTTCTCCCACCGATTAGCTGGATTTCCCCAATAAGACCCCAAAGTGGAGGGGAGCTGGGAGAAGGGGGAGAAGGAGGAAATGGTGACCAGGTAGCACCAGCTTTTCTTACACATATGTCCATCATTTTTGTCTCTATTATATTAGTTATTTCTATCTGAATTCTGTTATTTGCCTACTATCTGTCAGATACAATGCTAGGAATTTTAGATGTGTGTATTAAATCCCCAAAACACATCCCAATGAGGTAGATGCTATTATTGTCCCATTTTTCAAGGAGAAAACTGAGGCACAGAGATTAAATGACTTGCCAAGAGTCACAGAGGTGTCATGAAGTAGGGCCAGGATTCAAAGGTCTGTGTAACTCAGAAGCCCACCACCAAAGTCTCTGTGCACATTGCACCAATCTGGGCTCAAATCAGCTCACACTCATTGTTAACTTCCATAAAACCCCAGGCTGACTGTCACACACTTGGTGCGAGCTAAGACATTTTTAAGCCCCTGTGACCTAATCTCCTTTCTTGGGCCAGAAAGGAACCCAGGATTTCCAACTCATACTGAACTCATGGTGGCCTTTCTCTTTCCTCAATCTCAAATGGGATCTGAGCAGAAAATTCC
Organism: Neomonachus schauinslandi; assembly: GCF_002201575.2. Taxonomy (NCBI): domain Eukaryota; kingdom Metazoa; phylum Chordata; class Mammalia; order Carnivora; family Phocidae; genus Neomonachus; species Neomonachus schauinslandi. Next base: position 52,296,318 of record NC_058418.1, on the reverse strand, counting down.
TGGAACATCTGGGTTGGGGACATACACACACACACACCCAAGGAAAAATTTTTCCTGACCACCACCTTTCCATTTGTCAGTCATTACATTAGGTGGCAGGACCATTTGCCCCACAGGATTGAAATTGTACACCCTTGGTGCATCACCCGACATATGAACCTTCCTCTACACCATGAGGTTTGACATTGGAAAGAAGTTGTCTCTGCTGTCCATACTCTTTTAGGCTTCAGGAATGGCTCATGTCTTTAAAAAAAAAAAAAGGCTTATTTTTATAATTTAAGAAAGTAGCACAATGACTGTAATAGAAAACAGATGGGAAAATTACTCAAAACCCTGAGGCAATGATTATTCCTAGGACACACTCATCAGGCATTCCGTTGGGCCACTGTATTCTGGTCTTTTGTGAGTTCTCTCTTTGGGCTCCAGATGTTGAAAGCCTGAGCTCTCAGGACTTTCTGTTTTTGCCCCTGAAACCTGGCCTGTCTGCAGCTGGGGCTCTGTCCTTGTTCAATTCATAAGTCTCATCGCTTTGTGTCCTCTTCCCAGCAGCCCTGCTGGAGGGCTCCCTCTGACGAAAGGTGGATTTGTCATATGTTCTGTTGTTCCAGCCCATGCTTGTTTCTTGGTGTAATTGATTATGTTACTGTTTGCAACCATCTTCTTCCTCCCTCTGAGGGTTTTATATATCCACACCCTTTGCCATATGACTTCCAGGAGTGATTCCAGTGAGTGGAATATATTTCTTCCAGGAGTTATTCCAATAGGCGGAATATATTGTCAGGCTTGGCCATGGGGCTTGCTTTGGCCAGTGTGATGTGAGGGGACGTGATTTTATGTCATATCAAAGCAGAAGCTTTTAAAGATATTGCATAGTTTGGCTTGGCCTCTTGCCTTTCTGCCTTCTGCAGTATGATCGGCATGTCCCAGATGGTTGCTGCTCCTTCAGCCTGAGCCCTGGAGTGAGAAGACTTGTGGAGCAGAGTGGCGCAGAGATGCAGCTGACTGCAAACCAGAGTGCAAGAAATAAACCTGGTTGTTGGAAGCCACTGAGATTTTCGGAGTCTTTTGCTGCAGCAAAATACTAATACATTGGTTCTCTCGGTAAGCTAGGAAGTGTCCATCTTCTGGGGCAAACTCTTTTCGTTGGAAGCATCTAAACTACTTCCAGCTCGCTCCCCAGACTGAGTCATGACATCACTCTGCTTTCACTGATGGGAATCAAATGCTGGCACGCACTTTCATTACGTTGATGGAAAGCGATACAGCATGGTGGTTGAGTTGGAGCCCTACCTTCTCTGTTCTGCTTGGCCACTCACCACTGTGTGACCTTGGCCCATCCACTTAACCACTTTATTCCTTTATTTGGCTCATTTTGGTAAAATGAATAGAGCCTACTTTAGAGTTTTGATATGAAGAACAAATGCAATGAAAGGTAGCTATGAAGTTTGTTGTTACTGCAGTTGATGTTTACTGACTCTGTCCAGGCTGTTATGAGAGAAATTCACGGAATGCAAAGAACTTCTAGAACTAGAACTGGGTCTCCAGCTGCTGGAGCTCCTGCTACCTGTCTCTCATCTCTTCTGGTTTCTGATTGACTTTATTCTCTCCTATTGAAGATTAGTTTTCTCCAGAACTCAAGAGGCAAAGGGCCTTCCGTGCTGTCTCCATTTACACAGTCCAGGGAAGATGGACTCGGGTCATGTTTCCATCCCTAAATCAGCCTCTCTGTCCAGAAGATGTCCCAGGTAGCTCACATTCCCTGTGGCTTGGGGCAAAGGCAGTGGTCCACTGCTGGAAGCATGTTGCGGGTGGGGGGCTGCGAATCAAGACAGTAGCACCACAAGTAAAGTTACCACAAAGACCAGTGTGTGGTTCCCAGCACTTGGATGTGGTTTGTGGTAGTTGTTGGTAGCATGGAAAACACATGGTCTTGGAAGTCAGGCAGCTGTGCGACCCTGTGGAAATTTCTTAACCTCTATAAACCTTGATCTCATATAAAAATGGGGATAATAATTTCTGTCTCATGTTTGTTATGATTAAGTGAGATAACATACAGGAAAGTTTATTACTCCCCAAGTCCTGCTATACTTGCACCTGAGCACCCTCAGATAAGGCAGCCCCCTCCCCGGTGTCCCCCCATTTCTTACTTTGCAGTGAGAAACACAGCTGTCAAGTGGAGCTAAGGGCCCCCCACCAGTGGCTCACTGCATTCTCTCCCTGGAGGGAAACTACATGGGATAGCAGATTATCAGAGAGTGTCCTGAGAATGAGACTGGAATATACAAAAGAATTGATGGTTTTAAGAGGAGTTTCTCTGTTAGAACGCCTGAAATACTTTCACTTACTACGTTAGCAATTTGTAACCTACTTGGTGTAATGAGCCCCCCATGAGAATCCTATTGAGACTATGAACGTTCTTCAAAAGATGTACAACTGTACGTACAATTTCAGGAGGTTCACAAAACTCCAGGAAGCCCAGCCATGGGACCCCCAGGTGCAGAGCCCCTGCACTAGACGGGGAATCTTGCCGAGGGAGCTCTGATACCTGTTAACCTGTATGGCACTTGGTTGGGCACTGCCTACTCTTTCTCCTCAGCCCTCCTTTGTCCAGGCATGCATGTCTAGCCAACCCTCCTCTGAGAGATGTTTTCAATGTCAGATAACTTAGAGTCTAGGCACAACATCTGCCCTCAATAAGTCTTTGTTCAACAAGGTTGCAGTCAAGGTTGCATACTTCTATTTTGTGGATTTTGAAGTTTTTCTGTCAAGGGGTATTCTTATTTCAGTGTTCGTTAGGGATATTAGGACTCTTCTGCTTGTGATTGATGGAAAATCCACATTTAAAATCGTTTAGGCCAAAAGAGGGAATGGCTTACACAGCTGTTCAAGAGTCATGTCTGCCTTCAGGCACAGCTGCATCTAGGGGCTCCAGTGTCGCCGGGGGAACATGGTCTCATGGGTAAACTACCTTCCTTTGTCTCAGCTCCCTTGCCAGGCAGTGTTCTCCGCGTGGTGGTAGCATGGATGCAGTAGTTTCAGGCTTACGTCTTAGTCACTCTCAGAAACGGAAATCAGCTTCCCACAGTCTGCCTGGGAAAAAAGCAAATGCAAGACCATCCCCTTTACCCGTCTCCAACCAGAATGTACTCATTCACTCATCCTACTCTGTTTGAGATGATGTGCTTGTTAGAGGGGCCAGAGTGAGACAGGACTTGTAGGATAAATGCAGTGCGGTGAAGCCAGAGTGGAACTGGGAAACAGTGTAAATGCAAAAAAAGCAAAGAATGTTCTGGAGTCAGTGAAAACTTTTCCTGTGGGTGGAGGAAGGTGCTTGGGTAGGAGTGTTGAGAGATGAGAAGAAATGGGTCAGCGTGGCAAGGGATACAAGACTTTGTTTACCATGATAAGGAGCCTGGGCTCTACTGAGGAGCAAAAGGCAGAGTGTTGAAGAGCTTCAAGCTCCTGACACAACCATGTGGAAGATTTCAGCAAGATCGCCCTGACTGCAGAGTGAGAGATGAGTTGGAGGAGGAAGGCCCAGACCTAGGAGGCATCTTCCTGGAGAAGCTTTTGCCATCTTCCAAGAGACAAAGGATGGAGGCCTGAACTGAAGCAAATGAAGGAAGAATGGGTTTCCAAGCTTTTAGGAGGCAGAGTTGACAGACCTGGAGACCAGACGAATGGGGGATGAGAAAAGAAGGGTCTAGGATAATTCCCAGGCCTTTCCATTGGGAAACTAGAAGGATGGTGGTGGCCTGCACTGAGACAGGGAACGTGGGAGAGGAGCAGGTTGAGGGGTGACGGGGAGACGATGAGTTCACTCTTAAACACATTTATGCCCTTGGGATGTCAGGTTGCAGCTGTCCAGATGTTAGCTGTGTTCCTGCATCTAGAGCTCTGCATGGGCGGACATGAAACTTGTGGGTGGTAGGTGGTGGTGGGAGCACTGATAATCTAGATAGGGCATCACCAGCATGAAGAAAATGCCCCACTGTTGTTCTAACTTTACTATTTTTATTAGTGTTTTCCTCTGTCTCTGTATCTTCCCATCATGATTCCAAGTCCTGAGGGGAAGGAGAGTCTAGTTGGCCAAGTCGGGTCACGGGCTTACTCCTTGGTGTGAGGAGGGCAGGAGACTGATTTTCAGCTACTCAAGATGGCACAGGGCAGGTGAGGTAATTTCCCCAGAAGAAATCAAGATGATATTAACCATAAAAAGGGGGGAATGGATGCCATATGACCCCCAAAATGATAAATGTCCATTTATAACTCCTCCGCTTATTTCAGCCTGTTTTCTTCCTGGTGGTTGCTGCTGAGAGGCTAAGAGAGTTCTTTCACCTAAAGCTCTGACACCCTCCATCTACCTCGTAGCAATTGCTTTTTAAGTGTTTATAATTTTTTATACCAATGATCCAAAACATAGTTCTGTAGGTAGTGGTCCCAGGGCCGAAGTATTTCATAGGAAATATTTCAGAAAAGACCCATTTCCTCAAGCACTTGGTTACTTACTGTCTCAGGGCATAAGTAACTATGACGACATAAATCACTCCTGACCAGGTGCTGGCCAGCACCTGAGGCCATCAGTCGTGCCCCCTACAAAGCAGCTTCCTAATGAGGGGATAAGCTAACATTTTATTTTTTGTATTTTTATTTTTTAAAGATTTTATTTATTTATTTCACAGAGAGACAGCGAGAGAGGGAACACAAGCAGGGGGAGCGGGAGAGGGAGAAGCAGGCTTCACGCTGAGCAGGGAGCCTGATGCGGCGCTCCATCCCAGGACCCTGGGATCATGACCTGAGCTGAAGGCAGATGCTTAACGACTGAGCCACCCAGGCGCCCCTAAGCTAACATTTTATATTGAGCACTTGGCATGTGTCCGTGGTCAGTCCAGGCATCCTGACCCACGTTATTTATTTACTCCTCACCCAGCCCTGGGATGTAAATGGCATTTTCTGCATCTTAAAAACAAGAAAGATGGGACACAGAGGCATCAAGTGACTTGCCCAAGGACACCAGGGGGAAAGTGGCAGAGCTGAGCTGACACCTTGAGCCTGTCATTCTACAAGTTCTGGGCAGGTGCTGGGAGGCCAGCTGGAGCAGGAGGAACCTAGCGCGAGTCACCACGTGGGCCTCCAGGCCGCCTGGAGTCGGGGGACATCAGCCAGAGAGGCGAGGGTCCCAGAGCACAAGAGGCTCTAGTCCTCTTCCAGGGAGAAGGGCGCCTGCTCTCTGGCCGCAGATCCCACGGAGCGACTCGGCTTTAATAGACAAACCGGCTTATCTCTTCCAGGAAGCCTGGCCGCAGTGTCTGCGCGGGGATTCCCCCGTTCCCGGGGACGCCGGCGGGGGGGAGCCTGAGGGCTGTGGGCGCGGAGGAGGAGGCCGCGGCGGGTCCAGGTTGGCCTCCTCCCGAGCCTGTGCGTGTCTCCGAGGCTCCGGACTGTCTCAGCAGGAGCTCTGGCCACAAACCGAGGGCCCGGAGGAAAGTAGGTCAGTGTGGGGCCATGCGCTGCTTTCTGCCCGCACCCGCGCTTCCCACGCTGCGCTGGGCTCCTCTTCCCCCGAGTGCCGCCTGCTCATCTCCCGGTGCTTCCTCTCCTGCAGCGCCCTGTCCTGCCACTCCTCTTTCCGGCTCCCCCCCCCCCCCCCGCTTCTGACCCTGTGCACCTGATGCCCTGCTCCTCCCTCTCTCCTCCTCCACCACCTTGGCACGTTCACCTCTGCTGTCCCTGCTTCTTAATACAACCCCTCTAGAGTCTTTTTAAACAGAGAACGATGTGCTTGTTGTAAACAGATCAAAAGATGCACAGAAGTTAACGCAGGAGCAAAGGAAAAATTCTACCGCTCAGAAATAACCATCGCTGACACTGGGTGAACAACTAACTGCTCTAGATATATTTTTATAGATATAGGCACATTTTAATGTATTATGTATATGTGTACAGTTAGAGTATAGATGTAAATATTTTATGAAAGGGAGATGGGGGGCGCCTGGGTGGCTCAGTCGTTGGGCGTCTGCCTTCGGCTCGGGTCATGATCCCAGGGTGCTGGGATCGAGCCCCGCATCGGGCTCCCTGCTCCGCGGGAGGCCTGCTTCTCCCTCTCCCACTCCCCTGCTTGTGCTCCCTCTCTCGCTGTGTCTCTCTCTGTCAAATAAATAAATGAATCTTTAAAAAAGAAAAAAGAGGGAGATGGTAAAAAAAGGGAGATGCTATTTCTATTAAAAGCATTCAGTTTAATACTTTACTTTTATTTGAAGTCAATACTCACTAGAAATTATAGTGAGAGGGAAAGAATTGTTGAATTTTTTTTTTAAATGTGTCTTTACCACAAGAGATATGATAAAGAATTCCTTTAAGGGGCGCCTGGGGTGCTCAGTCGTTAAGCGTCTGCCTTGGGCTCAGGTCATGAACCCAGGGTCCTTGGCTCAGGTCATGAACCCAAGGTCCTGGGATCGAGCCCTGCATCCTGCTCCCTGCTCAGCGGGGAGTCTGCTTCTCCCTCTCCCTCTCCTTCTGCTGCTCCCCCTGCTGTTCTCTCTCTGTCAAATAAATAAAGAAAATCTTAAAAAAAAAAAATTCCTTTAAGAGGGACGAAAGGATGTGAGTGAGGGATAGAGGTGGGGTGGGGAGAGAATGAGAATTAAGTGATTGGAGATTTTATTTATTTTTATTATTTTATTTATTATTTTATTTTATTTTATTTTAATTTGAGAGAGCACATGGGAGAAGGGGGAGGGGGAGAAGAGAGGGAGAGAGAGAATCCCAAGCAGGCTCTTCACTCAGTGTGGCGCCAGCCATGGGGCTTGATCACACCACCCCAAGATCATGACCAAAGCCGAAATCTAAGAGTCCTACACTTAACTGGCTGAGCCACCCAGGTGCCCCTATTTATTTATTTATTTATTTATTTATTTATTTATTTATTTATTTATATCAAGTGGTTGGAGATTTTAAAAAGCTACATGTTTCAGTTTTTAGCGAGTATAATTACTCTTGCTAAGAAAGATGAGAGCATTAACATGTATGCATTTCCTCCTATCACTTCTTTTGTTTCTTGATTTTTAAAAGTTACACTATTTTTAATTTTCCAGGTTTATAACATTCACATTCAGTTATTTTAATATGTTTCCCCATAGTTCTTTACTCTTGGTTCTATTTTGAAATAGATGCAGTGCTCATCATCAGCCCTGTCCACATGTCTTTTGCATCCCTGAATTATTTATTTAAGGTCATCTCTCAGTTGTCCGGATTTCAATAGAAGTCATTGTTTTCCAGGATGATTTATAAGCCCTGTATTGCTTGAGCAGCATCCTGGACTGGGTATAACATTCTCAAGATACACTTTCTTCCATTTAAAACCTTGTGCACATTATTCCATTGTCTCCCAGCCTTGAGAGCTGCCATAGATCTGTCTGAGGATAGCTAGGAGTCTTTTTTCTTCCTTGTGGGTAATTTTATTTATTTTTTATTTTTTTAAAGATTTTATTTATTTATTTGACAGAGAGAGACACAGCGAGAGAGGGAACACAAGCAGGGGGAGTGGGAGAGGGAGAACCAGGCCGCCCACTGACCAGGGAGCCCAATGCGGGGCTCGATCCCAGCACCCTGGGATCATGACGTGAGCTGAAGGCAGACGCTTAATGACTGAGCCACCCAGGCACCCCATACGTAATTTTATTTTTGGTCCTGGGTATGGGAGGAATTCCTTCTGATTCTATATAATTCCAGCTTAACTGGGATATATTTGGTATTGAGCATTCTCAATAAAATTTTCCTGCAATAGATTGTGCCCTTTAGATCTGAAAATCATTATTATTTTTATATCAGGACAATTTTTTTTTTTTTTTGGTATTCTGTCTGTAAGCACATCTTCTTAAATCTTTATTGGATTAGCAGTTTAAGGATCAAATATCCATATGTTGGATAATTTTTGTCTTCCATATCTGTCAACTTCTCTTGAGCAGTTTTAAGATGTTTGTCATTTTAATTGTAATGCAAGACTTTTATTTCACTAGTTCAGTTTTCCACACAAGATAAGTTCTTTCTTTGCTGTCCTGAATTAGTTTTCCATAATATTATTGTTTTGGTTCTGAATTTGTTTCCTTAGTTCTTCAGTCTCCATTCAGAAACTCCCATTCTATTGTTTTTATTCTCTTATTTGGAGCTCTTGTTTTATTGAGATTTATGTTCTTTTTTTTTTTTAATTTTATTTATTTGAGACAGAGAGAATGAGAGAGACAGAGAGCACATGAGAGGGGATAGGGTCAGAGGATGAAGCAGACTCCCTGCCGAGCAGGGAGCCCAATGTGGGACTTGATCCAGGGACTCCAGGATCATGACCTGAGCCGAAGGCAGTCACTTAACCAACTGAGCCACCCAGGTGCCCTGAGATTTATGTTCTTATTGTTGGTGGTATGAAGTAGCAATAAGGGATTTCCTACTCTCTTTTGAGTCATGTTTTTTGAGTTCTTTCTCCCTTCTTTTTTTTCTTCAGTAAGTCTGCATAGTTTCTGTGACATTTCTTTTCATCTTTCTTATGCTTGGGCGACTCTGATCAAATATTCTATTTGCAATTATGTAGTGTGGATGACTTCTTGACTCTCTTCCTACCCTATTTGAAACCAGATTGTTTCCTTTCCAACCTATATTTCGAGGGCTAGGTATTTTGTGCTCCATCCACTTATATGTGACCTGGGGGAATGGTGGAGGGAGGGAGAGAGATCTAGGGATAAGGGCTAGGTTGCTTTAGCCTGCAAGGACAAAAATGCTTTCTGTTACAATTGGCTGGGCTCTATTCTCTCTTTTAAATTATACCAAATATCCTGGATCGAGGTTCACTCCACTCCGTTGAGGGGTGTATACTCATCTCCCCAGGGGTTGGGATAGCCTGGTGTTTTGTTTTCTGCTTCAGTGTATAGGTTGGGAGCATTTCTAGGTGTTCCCTTTTCTCTGTTGTTCCTGTGTTCTCTCTGTTTCTTCCCAGCAGCCCTTTCCCCTATTTCTACATCAGAAGAAAAAGGGGTAAGAGTTGGGTGATTAAGTAAAACCTCTCTGGCTTTAAAGGGACAACTACTGGGGGATGAGGGTGGTTTGAGAGCCGTGCCATGTTGTACCTTTTGCTTTGCTCCAGAATTTTTTTGATCCTTTCTTTAGTTGATTTTTCATTAGTTTACCCTTGATGACTCTTTGGTTTTATACTGGTTTAGCTGTTTTTCTCATTGTGTTAGGTATTGGGAATGGGGAATTTTGAGATGGAATTTCAGTCACTATCTTAAACCTTATAATCTGGAATTTCTGAAGTTGTATTCTGCACATGACCACCAATTGCCCACAGGCTCACACTTTGATTTTATTTATTTATTTATTTATTTATTTATTTATTTATTTATTTATTTTTTAAAGATTTTATTTATTTGACAGAGAGAGACACAGTGAGAGAAGGACTACAAGCAGGGGGAGTGGGAGTGGGAGAGGGAGAAGCAGACCTCCCGCCGACCAGGGAGCCCGATGCGGGGCTCGATCCCAGGACCCTGAGATCATGACCTGAGCTGAAGGCAGATGCTTAACGACTGAGCCACCCAGGTGCCCCTCACACTTTGATTTTAAAAAAAGAAATCCTCGGGCGCCTGGGTGGCTCAGTTGGTTGGGCGACTGCCTTCGGCTCAGGTTAGGATCCTGGAGTCCCTGGGTCGAGTCCCGCATCGGGCTCCCTGCTCGGCAGGGAGTCTGCTTCGTCCTCTGACCCTATCCCCTCTCATGGGTTCTCTCTCTCTCAAATAAATAAATAAAATCTTAAAAAAAAAAAAAAAAAAAAAAAAAAAAAAGAAATCCTCCCTGGCCCTTGTCGATTCTCATTCAATTGATCATTCATTCAACAACATTTATGTTTAAGACACTGTGGTAATTATACTGTTTTTTCACTGTTGCTTCCAAATCACACATACTGTGTACATCCCCACACATCACATTGATCCCAATAGCTTAACTGAGTTGAGAACATTTTCATATCATGTAAGAACTATCAAAAACAAGAAGAAGGAGAAGGAGGAGAGAAGAAAGAAAGAAAGAAAGAAAGAAAGAAAGAAAAGAAAAAAGGAAAATTTAAGAAACTTTTTTCAAGATATTAAAAGGTAGCTTAATTTTTAAACACATTCTTTCAATTTTAAAAAGTCTCCTGGCAATGTTCACTGTAGAACCAGCTCATAAACAGACACATGCACCAAAAACCAAAAACCAAAAACAAAACAATTTAAAAACCCCCTGGAGTTGCTTAAAATTTTATGTCATCAGTCCTGCTATTTATTAGTCTTCCAACTTCCTGTTGAACTATTGCCTTAAGTTTTTGCTATTTCCTGATACTTTTGCAACATGTTGTTTATATGGTACATTATACTTTAGAAAGTATTTTCCTTTAGTTTTTATTTTTTTTAATTTTTTTTTAACTCAACAGTCACTATTTACCTCTATTTACAAATGAAGGAACCAAGGCTTAGAAGGTGTGATTTTCCAACACTGCCCATAAGGGAGAAGCAGAAGAGAAATAGAATTTGACACAATCCCTGTCCTTGTTTTCCAAATAAATGGTCCTGCCTCCTGCTGTCTTGAAATATACGGGATGTTTTTGCTTACAGGGAATTAAATTTAGAACCTGTTTATGGTGAAAAACCATTACACATACAAATTTTGTACTTTTTTTTTTTTTTACCCAAGACTACATCATTAGCATTTTTTAATTCTCTTCAATGTTCCAGACGTCATTTTTGGTGGCTGTATCATAATTTACAACACAATAGTCTACTGTTGGACATTTAGTTTCTAGTTGCTATTTTCCTGTAATAGCTGAGAAAGTAATCAGCATTGTTTGTGACACGTAGCTTTTTGCCTTTGTTGAGTTATTTCTTTAGTATAAGTTTCCAGGAATGAAATTATTGGGAATGTTTTATAATGCTGCTTTTCAGAGAGGCCATCTTGATTTATAATGACACCTGTAATGAACGAGGTTCTAGTTTCACTCCAACTTGGCCCACGTTACATATTGTTTATTTTGTGAAATTTTGCCAAATTGGGTAGGTTTAAAGTGATATGTCAAGGTTGCTTTAGCCTGCATTAAAATTTAACAACATGGATATATTTTCCCCATGCTTCTTTACAATTTGTACTGGCCCATACAAATTACCTGTTTATATTCTTTACCTATCTATTATTGGGTCTTGGAGTGTCCATATAAATCTGAATTACTTCAGGGTTTGACATGTTTATTCTAAATATTTTCCCCTGTTTTTTTTTTTTTTTACATTTAAATTCTTGAAACTTGAGACACAATTTGCGTATAGCGAAAATCCGTCCCCTTTATGGGTTCGAAAATCCGTCCCCTTTATGGGTTTTGATAAATACATACGGTTGTGTTACCACCACAGCAGTCACAAAAAATTCCATGACCCCCCAGATCCCCTTGTGCCCCTTTGTAGTGAACCTCTCCCCTCTCACCAGACCCTGGTGACCACTGATCTTTTTTCTGCCCCACAGTTTTGCCTTTTCCAGAGCGTCATATAAATGGAAACGTGCACCATGCAGCTTTTGAGTGTGGCTGCTCGCCCTTGAATGGCTGCGTTCCTCCTCCTCGCTGAGCCCTACTCCATTCTGTGGCTGGAGCAGCTTGTTCATCCCCCTTTCTGCTTTAACCCTTCTGTTTTTAGTTTTGTGACATCTCGCTCTCTAAAATTTTTGACTTTTAGATACTCCTCTGTCAGCCAGTCCTTTCCTTTGCCATCACTTCTGTTGAGATTTTGCTTCAGCAATTTCTTTTGCAAACAGGAGAATTCTGGGTAGCGTAATCCATACATTTGTCCGCTGTCCTTTCACAGAATGGCCGATATTTGTGAACACCTCCATTTCTACCACCATGGGCAAATTCATCTTGGATGAAGTGGCACAATCCTGAGGCTCCCTTGCTGTGAGCTTTCAATTTCTGTGGAATTTTAATCGTTAGTGGCAGACGTGAAAATGCCAAAAATGAAACATTTTCTCCTGGAGGCAAGGGTAGATGCCTGGCCCAGCAGGGATGCGGCAGCACTGAGGAGCTTGAGGAAGCCGGGTGGCATCTCACGTGGTTGGGATACTTTGGCACGCTGAGAGTAAACATTACTTTAAATTCAAGGAAATGGTTTGTTTTTTATACCAGTCGAACACTCAAGTAATCAAACATTCTCCTTGGCAACTTCTTTCTTTTTTTTTTTTTCTTTAAAGATTTTACTTATTTATTTGAGAGAGAGAGAGAGCACAAGCTGGGGGAGGAGCAGAGAGAGAGGGAGAAGCAGACTCCCCGCTGAGCAGGGAGTCCATGTGAGGCTCGATCCCAGGACCCTGGGATCGTCACCTGAGCCGAAGGTCGATGCTTAACCAACTGAGCCACCCAGGCGCCCCTCTCCTTGGCATCTTCTTAGAGCAGCTGATAGATTGTCTCCAATTCCTTACCTGGGCCATTATTAGGAATCCGAGCTTGTGTAGCTTCCTTGGAGATAAGTGGGGAAAGTAGAAAGCTTATGGGGCCTGATTAGCATGAGGTTCTTGTACCCTACAGGAAGGGGTCCATGTGACAAAGAATCGGGTTTTTCCAGACTTTGGTCATGGCCAGAGATGCATGAAACACTCTCCTGTTCCCCTTGGCAGGAGAGCTTGCTGAATAGGAATAGCCTTTCTGAGCCCCGGGATTAATGCCTATTGCCACCCCTGGACAGTAACCTCCATGAGGGCAAGGCCATGTCTGTTTTTGTTGCTCTTGTAGCTTCAGAGCATAGTGCTTGCTAAATGTTTTATTAAATGGATGGATGGATGAATGGATGAACCAATAAACTGAAAACTTTTTGGTCCATTTCCTGAAGCTACAAAGGCGTGCATCACATAAATCCATCCACGAAGCCAACCGTGTTCCCCTGCTGGTGCAGTCGGAAATGAGTTAGGAAGGCAGACCTTGAGATGGGGCCGGAGGAGCCACCTAAAAGGCTTTTGGCTGTAGCCTCCAAGACTCTGAAGATCTGGATGAAAAGTGAACCCAAACCTGTGCTGTGGGGGCTCAGAAATGTCCAGATTCTCCATGAGGAGCTAACTCAGCAGGCTATGGTGGGTCTGCCTATGGTTCACTTTGACAGTCACGGCTAGAACGGCAGGGCTCAGCCTGATGGGGGATCTCTGCCAGCTTCAGGGGGCGGAGGGAGGGGAGATTCAGAGGAGTGGACACAAGATAGCTCCTTGGCCCAAGAAGGTGCCAACACTGGGCTATTATTATTTGAGTAAAACACTGTCACATTTTCTGAGCCTGTTTCTTGAGCCCTGACAGCCTCTGTTCACATCCTTCGTCTTCCTTTGTTCCTTCTAAGATACCGTGTAGCCCCCACCAGGAGATGAGTCTTCAGCCGGCTGTGGAATATGGGGTTGTGGATTGTTATTCTCAGCCTAACCCGAGTGACACTAACTCAGCAGAGTGATCTTGAGCCCCAGGGGAATGCAGACCTGATGACATGGGTCCCTTTGATAAGGATCGCGGCATGTCCTTGGGTTGGCAGATGCTGTGGGTGGAGACTCGACAAACCCAAATGCCTTTGTGAATCTACTACTTACTTTGTGTTTGTTTGTGTGTTTGTTTCCAGTGTTGATACTCTGTCGACAAAACAAGTTGTTTAACTTTTTCTTTTTTGTAGCTATTAGGGTTACAGAGTCCAAAACCCTGTATCTGAGTAGAGACCCTGCTAATTACCAATGTGGAGAAGTTTGATAGAGATGCTATGCAGGGAACCTGACAACCAGCCGCAAATCACAGAAATAAAAGCTACCGTCACATCCCCACTGTCCGGCTCCAGCTGGATATCCCTTAGAAACCTGGAGCTCCATCTGTCAGAAACAACACATCCCATCCCCTGGGGACCTCGCTTAGCTGCAATACCGTGAATATATCCACTTGTTAATGTGGATACCCACGAGTCACTTTCGACTTCGTCTTCCCTTCACCCCCGTATCCAGTCACCCACCAAGTCCTGATGATTCTACTTCCTAAATGTCCCCCTAGTCTGTGTACCTCCTTCCCCTCCCCACCATCCTGTAGCATCTCCAGCCAGAGCTACTCAGAGAAGAACCTCCTAACCAGGCTCCCTGCCTTCATTATCAGCTCTCCTCACATCTGAGCATACCACAGGCCACAGATGTTCTGCATTCTCTAGGATAAAGGTCCTTCATGATCTCAGCCTGGCTTTATGCCCTTCTTATAATCCAGGCCTGAGTCATACAAATCTCTCTCAGTCCCTGCAATGTGTGGGCCACTCTGTATTTCCCCTCCAAACTGTCCCCCAACACCTTATTCCTGTTGCCTGGCTAATTCCTACCCATCCATTAAGCCGAGTTAGACATCTCTCCCTGGTGCCCCAACCTGGCAAAGCTGGGGGCCTTTCCATACGTCCCTCTAGTGCCCTTTGTTTTTCCCCCGCCATGGCAGGTGTCAGGCTGTGTCATAATTGCCTGTTTGTCGTTGTAGATTTGCTGCCTATGACAGAGCCCGACACATAGTAGGTGCTTAATAAATGTTTTTACAATGAATGAATGAACAAAAACAAGAGAGAGATTGGCTTGGCACAAAATGAGCATATTGAGACCTAATAGGTGGGGTGCCTGGGTCACACAATCGGTTGGGCATCCAACTCTTGGTTTCAGCTCAGGTCATGATCTCGGGGTCATGAGGTCCAACCCTGCGTCAGTCTCCACGCTCAGCGCACTCTGCCTGAGACTCTTTCTCTCCCTCTGCCCCTCCCCTCCATGCTCTCTTCTCTCTCTCTAAAATAAATAAATCTTAAAAAAAAAAAAAAGACCTAATAGGTTCCCAGGATGTACTAATGAGAAATTATGACTTTGTGGGTAACGGTAGTAGTTATTTCTAATTTCTTCCCTCTCTTTCCATTCTCTGCCTCCTCCTTTTGACTATACATTTTCTAAAATTTCTACAATCAACATGTATTTCTTTTCTAGTAATATAAGAAAATACTACTCATTCATTTTATTGCCCCAAAGAATGAATTTTGCGTCCTGGATTTTGAATTTTGCATCAAAAGAGGGGGGATTGAACCCTGGGTGCTGCTCCTCGAAGGTCAGCAGCAGCCCTTTACTCTAGATGCATTTTTCTCATTTAGCTATGTTTCAGCCTTTCAAGGATTTTCAGCCAGTTAAGATGTACTCGGATGAGATGACTTTTAAAAAAGAAGTCTTTATGGGTGGGCGCCTGGGTGGCTCAGTTGGTTAAGCGACTGCCTTCGGCTCAGGTCATGATCCTGGAGTCCCTGGATCGAGTCCCGCATCGGGCTCCCTGCTCGGCGGGGAGTCTGCTTCTCCCTCTGACCCTCCCCGCTCTCATGTGCTCTCTCTCATTCTCTCTCTCTCAAATAAATAAATAAAATCTTTAAAAAAAAAAAAGTCTTTATGGGTATTAAAGAGGGCACCTTCTGCATGGAGCACTGGGTGTTATGCACGAACAATGAATCATGGAACACTACATCTAAAACTAATGATGTAATGTATGGGGATTAACATAACAATAAAAAAATTTTTTTAAAAAGTCTTTAAAATGCTAAAATAGGCAAAATAGCAAACCATGCTTAAAAGGAAGCAAAAACACTGAAGGGATGAAATGCTATGTATCATGGAAGAAGGAATTAATTTTGACATGATTGTTACACATATAAAATTAAGGGGGACGTGTCCTTGGATGAACGAGCTGAATGGGCTCAAGAGCTCAAGCAGAGAAACGGCTGCCCAGCGTGCACACCCTGCAAGGCCATTTGGGTGACTGCATGGTGTTCTGTGTATTCTGTCTGGTCCTTCGCTGTGAGGCCCCGCCCATCCCACCAGTGGGTAGACGGACCTTGGCTGGAGGCAGGCCAGTCACCTGGGTGCCAGGGATTTCTCGGACAGGAAAAGGGGGCTGGAAGTTTTATCAGGGGAGAAGGAAGGGTCTTTGGATCTAGACTTCAGGGAATCAAAATGTCTAGGAGAGTGCTTCCGTTCTGCATCTGCCTCCCGGCTGGTTCCTGCACCACACAGCTGTTTTTTCCAGTTACCCAACTGCGTAGTGCGTCCTCCACCATGTAGTGCTGTCAGACGAACAATGTTTGCATCGGTGCATTCTGTGGGGGAGGAATTCAAACAGGACACATTGGGGACGGCTTGTCTATCCACCAGTGTTTGGGGCCTCAGCTGGGACAGCTCTGCAAGGCTAGCAGCTGGAGTCAACTGCAGGCTTCTTGACTCATCTCTCTTGTGGTTGATGTCAGCTATTGGCTAGGGGCCTCAGTATCTCTCCACGTCATTCTCTCCATGTGAGCTTATACCTGGGATAGTTTGGTTGTCCTCACAGCATGATGCGGACTTCCCCCAGAGCAAGCATCCCAGAAGGGACGAACAGGGCAGAAGCTGTATCCTTTGGACAACCTGTCTTCCAGAATCACGTGGCACCACCTTTCCTGGGGAGAGCAGACCCAGCCCCTGTCCTGACTCAGAGGTGGAACCAAGACCCGACCTCTCAATGAGGATGTGGCCAAGTCCCGCTGGAAGAGCATGTGGCAAAGACGATCTTGTGGTCATTTAGGAACTGCCCTGTTTCAGGACCTTCAGGAACATCCCTTACAAGTCTGGGATGAAGGCTGCTCTCCAAGTCATATAGACTCTCTCTCTCCCCAATGCCTTTGATTAAAGGTTACTCCTTCTACAAGGTCTTCCCTGGCCACCCTGAATCTGCTCAGATATTCTCTATCACCATGCCCTCCTCATTTCCTTTATTGGCCTATTCCACTTTGGGATTACGTATTGATTTCTTGGTTAAGTACCAAATCTATGCCTATTTTATTCGTATCCTCACTGCCTAGCACAGTGCCTGGCACATGGTATTCACTCAATGGAGATGGGTTACATGAATAAATGCTACAAAATGCCTACCTCAGAGAGGCTGGCTGGGAGCTGGAATCTAGGGCTGGCTTAGATCCCTAGGTGATCATGTTTTCAGTAAGTCCCTGTGTTTAGCTTCGCTTTGCTCTCCCCTGTTATTTGCAAATCCTGATACCTTGCTTCAGCCTTGACCCCGCTGAGCTAAGGTTCCTCATTAAGGCTAGGGAGGGCGTTAAGTGGGAAGCAGCATCCCCTAGTGGCCAGGATGCTGGTGATGGTGACAGATCCCCAAAGGAAGGCAGGTGTCTGGGCACAAGAGCTGAGATCCAGCTGCCCCAACCACATGGATATTCACTGAGATTCATTTCCCGCCTCTACCCTTGGGGAATCTGGGTTTTATTGGTATTAGTGGAGGTCACTTTTGATTACAATTGGAAAGACCCCTTCACATAAATGTGCTTACCAGGGGCTTTTGTGTCATGTATTAAAACATCGCAGTTCTTTAAACGTGACTTTTAGTAGCTGTCACTAGGCAAGCTGACTTACAGCAGCTGTGACTTACCTTTGGCTTATAGCTTCCATTAATAAAAAAACATGTAATTATGCTCTGACCTCATTGCTAATCCTCTTCCCTTTGTACACTCTGCCCTGGCACTCGCACACTTTCCTCTTTGCTAATCTTCAAACCCGTGCAGAATGCCCCACCTCAGGGCCTTTGTACCTGCTGTTCTCTCTGCCCCAGGTACTCTTGCTCCAGGGTACATGGCTCACCCCTCATCTCCTTCAAGTCTTTTGTTCAAAGTAGGTCTTCTCCACGAGGCCTTCTCTGACTATCCTATTAACACTTGCAAACTTCCCGCCAAGGCAGGCCCCATCTCCTCTCCAAAAAACTTAGCTCCTTTTAATGTCATGTAATAACGCTAATTGTCTGACTGCTTCCACCAGACTTTAAGCTCTAGGAGGGCAGAAATTTTTGTTTCCTTTCTTCACTGTTGAATCCCCAGCTCCTAGCTCGAACATAGTCAGTGCTCAGTAAATACTTGTTAAATGCATGATTAAACAACTCTGTTAATAACCATTCTTTATGCTGGGCATTTAACAAATCATTTTCATGATCCACTCCAGCAACCTATTAGGTATTTCTTTTTGTCTCTGTTTCATAGAAGAAGAAACAGGCTCACGGAGGTCAAGTAATTTGCTTGGGGGAACACAGCTACTACCTGGCTGAGTTCGGAGTCAAATTCAAATGTGTCTGACTTCAAAGTCAATGCTCTGTTCGGTTCTGCTTCCTCCCTGACCAATACAGACACCCAAAAGAGACCCAGCCCTGCTCCGTGGCTGGGTGAGGAGGAGCAGGGTCAAGAAGAGCAGACATACAGGTCCAGGGTTGGGAAGTACGGTGTGGGCAGAAAATGTTGGGGGTGTAGGTTGTTCTCCACACCATTCCACAGAGGCTGCGCGCCAGAGGAGATGGCTGTGAATTTCAGGATAGCCCTGTCTGTCGCAGCCTGACCTGAAGGCCCTAGGGAGACCTACTCCACCCCAATTACACACTGATCAAACTCCCCAAAGAAACTATGTTTCTGAAATGGTGGAATTCAGGGAATTCTATGTCTCATGTTGACAATCATGATTATAAATGATGATAGGCTACATGATGATAAGTATGGGGAGTCTTTTTAAATACAAGACTTTTTTCCTTAACACAAGGCATTTTAAACGGAGTGCCTGCCCTGTGACCGCCCACCGCCAGGTCTCAGAGGTGATTCAAAGGGAGAGGTTGGAGGAGTCTGGTTAGTGCTGTGAGGTTCCCTCTCGGAGCTCGGAGATGAGAGATAAGACTGAGAGATCTGAGTTCGGAATGGGGCCCTTCAGGCACCCTGAGCCTGAGCAAGGGAATGTGATGGTATAAATCCATGGTCCTCAAAGTGTCGTCCTGGATCAGTGGTGTCAATATCATCGCCTGGAACTCGTTAGAAATGCAGACTCTCCCCTCTCCCCTACCCAGTGCTGATATGGGGCCCAGCAGCCCGGTTTTAAGAAGCTCTCCCAAGTGGTTCTGAATGAGAACCACTGGTGCATACCTTAATGCAAAAGTAGGGCCTCGCTCATTCTCTGGTTCCTTCAGTAATATTTGTTCCCCCCCCGCCTTGCTGTGCTATAGGGTTTAGAGTCAGATCTGGATTTGAATGCCGCTTTGAATGCAAGGGTAGTTAATTTCTCTGGGCCTCAATTTCTTTCTCATTAAAATAGGGATAAGGAGCACCTCCTCCACAGGGTTATTACATATGGTTAAAATGGAAGGAGACCATGTGTATAAAGCTCCTAGCATAGAGTGTGTATTCAGTACCTTCCTTTGGTATTTGCTTCCTGCCTCCCTCCTCCATTAGTCTGGACATTTTTTTTTTTTTTTAAAGATTTTATTTATTTATCTGACAGAGAGAGAGACAGCGAGAGCAGGAACACAAGCAGGGGGAGTGGGAGAGGGAGAAGCAGGCTTCCCGCGGGGCAGGGAGCCCGATGTGGGGACTCGATCCCAGGACCCTGGGATCATGACCCGAGCCGAAGGCAGACGCTTAACGACTGAGCCACCCAGGCGCCCTGGACATTTTTGATTATGAACCACAGAAAGCCGTTCACAGTGGCTTAAGGAAAAATAAATATTTGATGGGTTCAAGGAATTCCTTGAATAATTGTCCATACTTGCTGCCTCTAGTTTCTCTCATCCCACTCATTTTGAACCCACCCCCATCGGGGTTTTGTACCTCTGCTCCTCCACTGAAAGTGCACTTCGGGTTTGCAGGGACGACCTTGAGGCTCAATCCAATGGCCCTTTCTGAGCCCTTATCTGATGTGCCGTATCAGTAGTACTGGACACAGTTGTTCATGTTCTCCTTGATATGCTTTCTTCTCTGGCTTTGGGGACAACCTCCTCCCCCAACCCTCCTCCCATGGCTGGGTGACCAGTCTTCTTTGTTGAGTGTCCATCATTCTTTAGCTTTCTAAAGGCTTAAGTCCTGCAGAGCTCTGGCCTTGGACCTCTTCTCTTTTCTACCCATACTGTCTTCCTAGGGGATCTCATCCAGCTTCATAGTTCTGATCCTAACCATATGTTGCTGCTGCCTCGCCAGTTTATATCCCCAGCCTGGACCTCTGCCCTGGACTATACTCCGGAATATCCACCTGCCTTTGCAGTGTCTCCACTTAGATGTCTCACAGGTTTCTCAAATGCTGACATGTCCAAACAGAGGTCCCATTAGCCCCCATTCCCTACCTCCCACCGAATCCTGCTCTGCCACAATTTTCCCATCTCGACTGTGATTGGTCAGACCAGTGTGATGTGCTCATTTCTGGAAATGGGCAGTGGGTTGGGGGGGGGGGTGGAGGTTACCCTCTTCCCAAGTCACTGGATGGAGACTCAGAGAAACGTGTCCTCCCAAAGGAAAATTGGGGTTGCTATTACCACGAGAGAGTGAATGAGTGCTGGGAAAACAAAACCACAACTGCACTATTCCCTCTAATTTTAGACTTATTTGAGATATCTGACAGGTGGAAGTCTCTGGAAGCAGAGAACAGCTTGCGGCCTGGCTCAGAAGCTGTGGAACTTGGTTTGGGACTTTGAAACTGTTCCTT
The DNA here is from genome assembly GCF_002201575.2 of Neomonachus schauinslandi. Taxonomy (NCBI): domain Eukaryota; kingdom Metazoa; phylum Chordata; class Mammalia; order Carnivora; family Phocidae; genus Neomonachus; species Neomonachus schauinslandi. The sequence continues at coordinate 52,275,762 of NC_058418.1, read as the reverse complement.
GTCTAGGATTATGATGAAAGAAAAATCCACAGGCCACCTCAAACCAAAATCAAGATTTTGGCAAGCCTGTATTCCTTCTGGAGGTGCTAGTTTCCTGGGTTTTTCCAGCTTCTAGAGGCCGCACACATTCCTTGGCTCGGGGCTCCCTTTCATCTTCAAAGCGAGCAACGAAGCATCTCTCTGACCCTGTTTCCATCCTCACATCTGTCTCTAACTGCCTCCCTCTGCCATTTTTAAGAACACTTGTGATTATATTGAGCCCACCTAGATAATCCAGGTCACTGTCCATAGGTGAAGGTCAGCTAATTAGCACCCCTAATACCATCTGCAACCTTTATTCCTCCTTGCCGTGTGAGGTCATATATTCACAGGTTCTGGGGATTAGGATGTGGCTCCTTGGGGAGGCCATTATGCTGCCCACCACAGATAGGACATATGGTTAGCTCAATCTGGTTCACATGGCAGGTGTGGCAGGGTACCAATACTGACAAACCCACAAGTCCGCCTCATGGGTTGGGGGCAGAAGAGTTTCCCAAAGAAACAGTGAGTGGCATGAGAGAAGAGCTATGCCCACCTCCTGTTCCTTCTGAGGGTCTAGGCAAGCTGTCTTGATGCTGAACAAGACTCTCATATGCCCCATCGAAGCTGCTTTACGTTAATAGACTTCTGATTCTAAAGTGGAAGTGCCCATTGTGATGGTTAATTTTTCATGTCATCCATTTCTCTGGAGAGCCCTGACTAATGCACCCATGGAAAGAGAGTCAGGAGCCCTGGTCCTGCCTGTGTTTCTTGCTGAAACAATTTTGAAGGTTCTGTCAAGTCTGGGAATTCTAGAATCCTCAGACCTCACCTGGCTGGGGTTGGAGAGAAACCATCCTAGAGGGAGGAGTCAGCATGAGAAACTTCTGACTGGCTTTTTCCTTAAAGGGCAGCAGATTCTCCAGAGTTGCAGGTAATTCTCACTGTAACAAAAGAGGGAGATGGGTCAGAATCCATCACAGCAGCACCTTTTATCTATCACCTGCAAGAAGCAAACAAGATGACGTGGATGTTGGCTGGGAGCCCAGTGCTCCCTGGAGCTTTACAGAAGAGGCAGACCTGCTACCCCCAGAGTTCTTCTGTGGTCTGGTCTACACTGGAGGGGGAGAGGCAGGCTTCTAGCTCCAAGCAGATCTGTGTCCCCAGCCTCATTTGCCTGGGCAGGCACCCACCCAAGAGTCTTGGGGCTTATGACACTGCTTAGATGTGGAGACAGGGGCAGGGGACTCCAGGCAGGGGACTCCAGGCCAGGATGCTGTCAGAGCACAGGTAGACAGACACTACCTTCAGTGGACTGAATGTTTGTGCCCCCCCCCAATTCATATGTTGAAACCCTAATCCCTATATGATGGTATTTACAGCTGGAGCCTTTGGGAGGTGATTAGGTCATGAGCGTAGAGCCCTTGTGAATGGGACTGGCACCTTTGGAAGAAGAGACCAGAGATTTAGGTAGTTCTCTTTCTCCTGTGTGAGGATCCAAGAAGACTGTCATCTGTGAATCAGGAAGCAGGTCCTCACCAGCCACAGAATCTGATGGCACCTTGATCTTGGACTTCTCAGCCTCCAGACTTCGAGAAAAAAATCGCTTGTTGTTTAAGTCTGTGGTATTTGCTGTAGTGGATTAAGACAAGGTCCTTGATAATCTTCCAGGGCCTGGAAGCAGGAGAAGGACTGATATATTAATATTCAGCCCAGGGCAACCTCAGCTCCCCATTTCTGAAGTTTGGAGTTTGTTAGAGTCCAAAACTTAGCCATATATATATATATATACATATATATATATGTATATATATATATATATGGCTGTGTTAGATTTTTCCCCTTTCTTTTGTCTAAACCCTGGAGGAAGAATAACCATGGAAATTAGAGGAAGCATGGAATATTTCTTTCTGAGAGGTTGAAAACAAGTACCAAAGTCCACTTGAGTTATTTATAAGAAAAAAGTTTGGACAGAGCTCTTTAAAAAGTGGACGGTGGGGGCGCTTGGGTGGCTCAGATGGTTAAGCATCTGCCTTCGGCTCAGGTCATGATCCCAGGGTCCTGGGATCGAGCCCCACATCGAGCCCCACATCGGTCTCCCTGCTCAGTGGGGGGCCTGCTTCTCCCCCTTTCTCTGCTTCTCCCCCTGCTCATATTCTCTATCTCTGTGTCTCAAATGAATAAATAAAAAAAAAATCTAAAAAAAATAAAAATCAAAAAAATAAAAAGTGGTCGATGGAATATAACCTTCAAGATGAACATGTATGTAAGCTTGAGAGCATTCTCAAGCTTCTGGGTGGCTCACAAACAGAAACTGTATCTGGTAAATCTTGGGAAAACAAAAATAGGCTAACAAAGTTGAGAGCAATGAAAGGCTAGTTAGAAAGGTGGCAGATCAACTTGGACATGGGTCTTTGCATATCCTGAAATCCTGTCCTGAAGATTTCTGTTCTGTGTATCTTACTAAGGTTCTTTTTGCTTTGTTTTGTTTCGATAAAAAAATTAAGAACTTGGGCGCCTGGGTGGCTCAGTTGGTTAAGTGACTGCCTTCGGCTCAGGTCATGATCCTGGAGTCCCAGGATCAAGTCCCACATCGGGCTCCCTGCTCGGCAGGGAGTCTGCTTCTCCCTCTGACCCTCCCCCCTCTCATGCTCTCTCTATCTCATTCTCTCTCAAATGAATAAATAAAAATCTTTAAAAAAAAATTAAGAACTTATAATTATCTCTTTGAAGCTTTCTTATTTCTTCATTTCTCCTCCTTTCACCCTAACACCCCCTATGAACTTGCTCTTGTTGCCAAATGGATCATTTGAGTTGGATACAGGAATTAATTCAGGTAAATGAATGTCCACTTAACGTACATGAAGCTTTGTCTTATCAGGCAAATAGCACCTCAAAGAAGGATGGTGGATATCATCTACAAGATTAGAAACGGTTCTGCTTTGCTTTGTTAATTTAATTTACTTTTCATTATTTAACGGAATAGAAAATTTAGTGTAAATGTGTACTGGACAGTGAAGCCATCTTGGTAGGTTGTTTAAACCAGGATTTCCCAAGTGCCACGTATCCATCACCTGGGTAACTTGGTAAAATACAGAGGCTTGGTGTTATCCCTAGGGATACTGATTTAGTGCCTCCAGAGGTCTGGAGATCTCTGTTTTAAAAACCTTCCTTCGGGTGAATTGACCATCCACTATTGTCCAGGCAGCACGCCTGCCCGAGGGCAGAGCAGCCAGGAGGGAAGCCACAGAGTCCTGGGCATTTAGCCCCAGAGAACTACATCCATAAAATGTCAGGACTGTCCCAGATAGAAATCAGCAACATGGGACAGGGACCAGTGGCTGGAAGAGGAGTTCCATCGGGAGGGTCCTGGATTGTCCAGGTGGAGATGACCCATGGGCAGGTGCAGACAGGACTCTGAGCTGCCGGAGTCTTGAGCTCACGGACAGTGACACGTGATGAAAGCGTTTATGAGGCAGGACGGGATCAGTCCATCAGGGAGGCGCCCAGAAGTGCAAGGAACAGACAGAAGATACGGGTGAAGTTTTTTATCTCGGACTCCAGAGGTAGAGCAGAAGTCGCCAGGGGAGCCAGAGACTGAGACTGAGAAATAGGATGTTCAGAGTGATCTTCAAAGAGGAAACTTCAGGAACTTTCAGGGAGGAGAGGAAACCAGATTCAGAGACATAGTGTGCATGTGCATGTGGATCACTTGTTTAAGAAGGTTAGTGGGTTAAGAAGCTTAGTGGGTTAGAAGGAAGAAATACAATGGTATTTTTAGGTGGTCGAAAGGTTATTTTAAGTTTGGGGAAATCTGAGCTAGTTTGTAGGCAGAGGGGAAGGAGAGGAAGATATTATTGATGTGGAGGGGAAAAAAAATCATGGAGCAACAGTGTGTTAAAGATGGCTTAAGTCAGGATCCTAGCAGGAAACAATCCACTTCAAATGGCTTAAGATTCTTTAATAAACCTCCATTCTTAGAAGTGTGGTTTTGGGTTAAGAGGATCAACAAGGGATGTCGGGGCACCCAAAGACTAGCAAGAGCTGGGAGCCATTACCACCCATGGCTTTGAAAGGGCAAGAGGAGAGAGTGGGGTGTGGGAACCCTGTGAAAGCTGAGGCTGTGGTCACCGGGGAATGCAGCCATACCCAAACCCGGACAGGCAGAGAGGGCGCTCTGGAGGGAGGACCCCTCTCTCCTATCCTCTGATCACCTGCAGGTGCCTCCCATTCGTTGAGCCCAACTAACAACTACAGGGGAGAGAGAATCATGGCCTAATCCTTATAACCGGTGAATAGGTTAGCCTATATGGTAAAAGAAACTTTGCAGATGTGATTAAGTTAAGCATCTTGAGATGGAGAGATTAAACTGGATTTTCCAGGTAGGCCCAGTGTATTCACAGGAGTTCTTATCAGAGAAAGAGGAAAGCAGGAGAGGAATAGTCAGAGAAAGAGATGTGACAATGGGAGTAGCCAAGAGCCAAGGAATACCAGTGGCCTCTGGAATTTGGAAGAGGTAAGGAATGGATTCTCCCCAGGAGCCTCCAGAAGGGGCAAGAGCTGCTGACACTTGGATTCTAGCCCCATGAGACTCACTGTGGACATCTGACCTCCCGAACTATAAAAGAATAGGTCAGTATTGTTTTGAACTAGTAAGTTTGTGGTCATTTGCTGCAGCAGGAACAGTAGACTAATTCAGTAAGGGAGCCCCGGTGACGCATTCCATAGAAGTCAGCTTCCAGGGACACACAGGACAGAGAGGGTGAAGAACGGAACAGAAGGGACAAATGACATAGGGACAGATGTCAACATCTAGAAATCAGATTTCTCTGGAAAGCTGCATTCCCTCTGCTGAAGGGTAGTGTGAAGAGCAGAGGATGACTGGATGGGGGAGATACTTTAAAGTGTGAAGGGGGATACCAGCACACATTACTAGGTGGATGTACGTGATTTTGAGTGTAGTAAGATGAGGTGGAGCCAAAATTGGGGTGAGGCTGGAATAAGAGGCCAAGGCAAGGGCTGGTGAGGGGACCGCCCCAACCAGCATCACTCCTCCACAGTAGTCCCTAATTTCTCTGGGTTTCATCTTTTTCCCCAATCTCAGTCCAGGTGTTTGGGGGACCCATCTCCCTCCTACCCGTGATGGGCATGCGGTCTAGGACTACCCAAGCAGCATAGCTCTGTCCTTCTGGCCAACTGATGGGTTGAAGGATAAGCATGTGACTCAAGTTGGTAAATCAGAGTGAAGCCCAGTTCTTGCCCAGGAGTTACCTGGAAGAGAATTTCTCTCTTTTCTGCTGGACTTGAACCCTGGGAGGGCATGAGGGCAAAGTCTATCTGAGTTGCAGCCAACAGAGCAGAAGAATAAGGTGGATAGACACTGGCGACATTGTTCAAGTCCCCGAATCCAGGCACACCTCAGTCTGCCATAGCTCTGGTCTTTTCTGTTTTATGTCAATGAACTTTCCGTTTTGCCTAACCGTTTGTAGTCATCTCTAACTGAAATGCTGCCCTTCTGACACCAGGCCTATGCTTGGGACCAGCCCCGCCCTTCACTTGTCCTCTTTTGATCCCATTGTGCATGGAACATTTGCTCCCCTGTGGCTTCAACACCTGTGTAATTTATCAAAGAGGACTGTAGTCAAGGTGACAGGTCATTGATGACAGGTTTTTTGAGAGGAGAAAACTGTCCCCAAAATAGGATACTTTGTGCTGTTCTTGAAATGGTTTCACCGTCAAGTCACAAAGGGAGGTTTTTGTCCCCTACATATGTAGGTATGTAACATCACAACAAAGACCCAAGAAGCAATTTCCCTTTTTCGGGATGAGTAAATATAGAACTAGCCATTGCCAAAAAACAATGTGCTAGATAAATGTACTCTCATAAGAGAATGATTTTCCTTATGAGTGTACCAACTGAACTGGCATTTTTTTAGTCCTTTACCCTTTGCAAAGTATCATCTGCCTCAGTCAACCCAGATTAAAACCACCCCAAGAAGTGGGTATTACAGTTCCCATTTTATGGATCTGGAAATTGAAACTTAAGAGGTTAAAACACGTCACCCCAAGTTCCCTAGTGAATGAGGGTCAAAGATGGAATTAGAACCCAGGTCTCTGCGATTCCACGATCCCACGTAATTAACACCACACCAGGCTGGGTGGGTGAGAGAGTCAGTGGCAATGTCAGGTGGATTTGGGCTTGGAGTCCATTTCATACTCTCTGCTGCCAGGGACAACCTCTATGGCTTCCTCAGACCATTGAATAAGGGTCAGAGAAAAGTTAGAATGTCCTTAGTGGAAAGCAGGGGCAAGAGTTCAGAGCTTACTAACTTGGTCTTCCTCCATGATCTTTCACCAAGTCCTGTTGATTTTGCTTCTCAAATAGATCTATGTATTTCTGGCCATCTGCAAGCCCCAGCTTCATTTGCCTGGACAACAGCTGTTGTCACAGGACTCTGTTTCCACTCTTGTCAACTCCAGCCCATTCTCCAAAGTGCGCAGGAGTGAAAGCAACAGAAGTCAAGTTTTGTCCCTTCTCTATTTAAGACTTTTCATGATTCCATCTTCTCTTAGGATCAAAATCACACAATCATGAAGGCTTTTCCTGCATATCCTGGCCCCCTCTGGCCCCTCAGCTGCATAACTCACATCTCTCCCCCCATCTCTGGGCTCCAGCCACACCGGCGCTGCACTCTCCCAGCTCTCTTCAGTGTCATGATCACTTTGGTCCCGGAACCTGTTCCTACTCCTAGGATGCTCTAACCATGCCATTCCCCTGTCTCCCACATGCAACCCCTTCCACCTAGTTTATCCTGCCCACCCTTCCATCTCAGCCTTCTCTCTTCCTCCAGGAGAGTCTCCACTTATTGGTCCCAGTAGCACCCTGTTCATCTCTTTTCCTTGTAGCACTTACCCCAGTTTGTGTAGCCATTACTTGCTCTCATCTCAGCTAGACTCTAAGCTCCATGAGACAGGGAATATGTTTGTTGGTTGCGTCTAGTGGACACTGGTTGCCTGCTTTTCCCATTTCCCCCTTCCCCTTCCTAAGAGCACCCATGCTTTCTTTCCACAACAGGGTAGAATCAACTCTACCCTGTTGTGTGACAAATATGAGATTTGAGGGGGGCTGACAGTATAAGCTCATTCTTGCTGTAATGATTGGTATCCGACAGAGAGTAATGCAGCCCTGGGATAGTCCACACGTGTCCTTACCTGGCCACATTTGGTTTGTCTTTTCCATGGGCAACTTTGGACCATTCTAGGATGATTGAAGGAGTAACTTCTGATCTATCTGCAGCCATCTTGCTACTATGAAGGTAATTTGCATGAGGACAATACAAAGCTGACATTCAGAAGAAGGGAGAGCTGTGAACATTGCAGAGACACCAAGGCAGAGGGGTTTCTTACCCTTTAATGAGGTTACATTAAAGATGATGTCCCGGGTCACCTGGGTGACTCAGTCATTAAGCGTCTGCCTTTGGCTCAGGTCGTGATCCCAGGGTCCTGGGATCGAGCCCCACATCGGGCTCCCTGCTCCACGGGAAGCCTGCTTCTCCCTCTCCCACTCCCCCTGCTTGTGTTCCTGATCTCGCTGTGTCTCTCTCTGTCAAATAAATAAATAAAATCTTAAAAAAAAAATAAAGGTGATGTCCCAATTCAAAGGTTTCTCCAGCTAGTTCAGGTCATTTCCAGGGTGGAAATGTTTCTCATGGGTCCTGGAACAAATTGTTCTTCTTCATTCTCTTTGGCTGCCTCCTGCTCATGTGACCCTTGTCTACCTTTATTGATAAAGTTCTGGTAGAAGGTTCTCTACTCTTTTTTTTTTGCATCCACACCTTTGCAAATGGCTTCATCATGTTTGGAGTGTATTCCCTCAATCCTTGACCATCTGACTTGTACTGTTCAATGGTATATGTGTGCAAGTGACCTTAAGGGGGCTCACACATTTCCACTTGTACTCTTTCCCCTCTGCCATTATCATGAGAGGAACATGCCCTGGCTAGTCAGGTGGTACAAGGAAGAAGAGAGCTACATGAAGCAGAGATGCCTCAGTGGATCCTAGCCTAGATTAGCTAAATTCTCCCTGACTTGAAGATACACAAGTGATAATTAATGATTGTTGTTTTAAGATAATGAATAATTGTTTGGGGGTGTTGAGGTCCTTTGTTAATAGCAATAGCTAATTGATACAATTTTCCATGAAAACATTGACCCACTCGGCATAGCCATTTCTGCTGGTGCGCTGTGGACTATGGCCCACTGTGTAGGTGACTATCCTTTTTTTCCCTCCAAACTCTACCACATTTAGTTGTACAGACCTCAGAGTAGGATGGGTTATGCTCAACTTCTCAGTCTCTTCTGAATGCAACTCCTTCAACTTTTGGCCATCACACCTTCTTCTATGAGGCTCAAGCCCAGCTCCTAAGGTTGGTAAAGAGACAGTACTCATGCCATCTCCTCCACCACCTTGCTTTCCCCAGGCCCCAAACCCTAAATCTCATCATCTGCTTTCATAAAAAATAAAATAAGTAAAATAAACGAAAATTCTTACCTTGACAGGCCTGCAAAGTCAGGCAAACACCTGCCTTTAGATATCAGTAGCCTATTTAATTTGGCAAACTGCCAGTTTTGGTCTCCAAGAAGCAGACATTAGGATGGGATTAATCAAATGGAAGATTTATTGGGGGATTGCCTGTGAAAGGCATGATAAGGGGGAAGAGGCAGGACAAGCGTTCAGATTAAATCCATGCCTGACACCTGTGAATGGAGAGTAGGAAGGAAGGCGAACAGGGCAGGAAGAGCCTCGGACCACAACACAGATAGAAACACATTTTGGCCAGGCCAATGAGGAGTCCTCAAGCTAATGTCACCCCTTAGAGGAGTCTCATGCTCCGTGGGAATGGGCTGGCACTGTACTGTGCTGTTCTCAGTCATTGAGTGGAGCAGCCTGAGAGAAGCGTAAGCCTCGGTATGAACGTGATGCAGCTAGACAGGTGGCAGCTGGGGCTGTCCATCAACTGTGTTCCCACAGTGGGGGAGATCTGAGTGATCCATTTTCATGGCTACCATACTCTGAATCCCAGATTGGCCCTCACTGGCTCCGCCCTGGATAGAAAAATGTATTCAAATGAAGTATTGAGAGAATAGGAGGTGGGGGAGGGGAAGAAATCAGATCTCCCCAAGGAGAGAATCTGGCCTCTTTAGAGCATGTTCTTATGGAGCAGACGGACGGACTCGTTGTCTCAGAGACAGGCACCCAAGGCAAGGCAGAACACTAACCAGCTGGCTTTGGGGCAGGTAGCAGGTCTTGTGGTTGTTTACCAAAATGGTATTGATTACAAAGGGGACATGGTAGCAAGACAGGAGTATGGGAATCATTTATGCACTTTCCGCTTCAAAGCAAAGGAGGAGGGAACACAAAATCCTCAAGACCTACCTCCTACAGCCAGACTCAAGGCACAGGAGAGAAGGTTCAGGGTCACAGTGGTCATTCACTTAACAAATACTGATTTCACAACTTGTGCTCAGAACCATACCTGGGTCTAGGGGAATGCTCCAGGTAGCCTCCGGTTAAAGCCAACCTTTTCCAGTATGCTCTGGACCCAATAGGCTGACTTGTATGGGCAGCATCAGGCTCCAGTGCACTCTGGTTACTGGTTGGGCCAACAGGGAGCCCTGGCAGGAGATCAGGAGGTGGAGGGAGGGTGGAGTCAAGTTCTTCTTCCTCTGGCTTCCTCCCTGTGGTCGCCTCATATCTCCATGATTGGCCATCACTGTTTCTCTCAAGCGGGCTGATTCAACACAACTCTCTCCTTTGTGGCTTCCCTAATGAGTCCTCCCTTCCTCCATTCAAGACTAGGGTAGTAAGTCCCGGGTTACTGCCCCTACACCTACTCCTTTGTTTAATAAACCCTCCTCCACTTCTCCAGCTCAGATGTGCCATTAGTGTCCTGTGAGGCTGGGAGTGATGAAGGAGTAATTGACAAGTCAGACTTGGTCTGTCTAGGGCACCAGACATTAACTTGGTCGGCTCTGGCTGCCATAGTGAAATATCACAGACTGAGTGACTTAAACAGCAGGCATTTATTTCTCCCAGTTCAGAGGCTGGAGGTCCAATATCAAGGTGCTGGCAGATTCAGTTCCTGTTGAGGACTCTCTTCCTGCACTTTTTCGCTGTGGCAGAGGCACACACTAAGCGCGCTCTGGTCTCTCTTCCTTTTATGATAAGGACACTGACCCCATCACAGATGCCCCACACTCATGACATCATCTAAACCTGATTATCTTCCAAAGACCCCATCTCCAAATACCATCACATTGGGGAATAGGGCTTCCATATATGAATTTGGGGTGGGGGACGCCCTTTAGCCAATAGTAGGCATCAAACAAATTATTCCACAAACATTTTAAATTATAATACAATAAAATCTATGATGGAAAAGTGCTTAGTGCCCCCTCTCTGGGGTCAGGTGGGCATCAGAAAGGGCTCCCCTGAGGAAGTGACATGTTTCATGTGCTCTGTGCTGGGCTTGGAAGGAAAGTTTCAGGCAGAGCGATAGCACACATGAAAGCCTGAGGTGGGAAGGAGCTGGGGGACTGAGAGAAGGCTTGGCGGCAGTGGGCAGCAGCCTGGTGATGGCAGTGGGGAGAGTGGCTGAGAGGAGGCTCTGGAGGAGGGTGGGGATCATGGCGGACCATCCCCAGAAGATGGGTAAGGAGTCTGCATGGGAAGAAAGCTCAGCCCTCCAAATCCCTTTGTTCTGACCCCTCAATGGGATACACCATTTCTATCTGGCTATTCCCTTGTTTTATCTCCTTGAGTCCTAGGAGTTGAGGGTCTCTTGAACTTAGTTTTCAATCCATACTTAATCAGTTCATATAAGTCTCAGTCTCTCTCTCTCTTTCTCTCAAAAAAAAAAAAAGGCTTCAAAGACCAAGGTCACCTACTGATCTTGAGAAGGACATGCGATTAGGGGCCCCCTGGCTGAGCCAATGGACAAGTCCCCAGGTTGAAACTGCTGAGTAAAGGCTGGGCTATTGCCTTCTGCTCTTCTGATCTTTCTCTGGGCTTGAGGGTGGATGGGAGGATTAACTCCTTGTGGTTCGGGTGGCGAGAGGGTCCAAATGACTCAGAAGCAGAACGAGCCTAATATGTAGAGGGCTGGTTATGAAAGGTTCCCAGATGCCAGGGAATGCAAGACAAAGTGCACTTGGCAGGACACTGTGGGATCTCATTTACTGGGTCCATTATCTGAATTATGAACCATTTGAAATTAGGACCACGAGATAGAAATAAAAGATAAGAGTGTTTGCAGTCATCCTTGTCCCTGCTTGTCTGTGTTGTGGGCATCATGGGCCCTCTCTTACCTCTTCTCATGTTTCAGATAATTTAATTAAATTTAATTAGTTCTCCTGGACCCCAGAAAAGGAAGAAGGGAGCCAGCATTTACTATGGGCTAGGTACTGCATGAAGCATTTTGATCCTGGAAGCCACACACAGCCGTTAACTTCATCATTTGGTCTTCCCAGAAGCCTTCCATAGAAGGTGTTATTACCCACATTCTGTGGGTGGGGATGTGCTGGAGCTTAGAAAGATTAGATAACTTAATTGTAGTCCCTTAGTTAGAGTTATACACCCATCTGTCCATCCATGCAACTGTGCATCTAGCCATCTGTCCATCTATACTTCCATCCATTCATCTTCAGTAATAATCACTGACCATGTTTATATATTCTCCGCTGGGCACTGGGGTATCATCAGGGAAGGAAGCACCTGGTCTCTTGCCCTTATGGAGCTCAAAGTCTAGTGGGGTGGGTGCTCAGGCCCTTGAGTGAAATGTCTCAAAGATCTTCTTATCCATAGCCCCATTTCCAAGGTCTCTTACATAGTTGAGGTCTGAACTTGGTGTCTGGAAGAACTAAGGGCTTTTCAGTGACACATGAGCTACCCTCGGCCTTCAAAGGGAATGTGTTTTGGGTGAGTGGTGGTATCAGTTGCCAAAAACTAAGGGGGTTTCCCAGGACGTGGGACTTTTGATGCTAAAACCAGAAAGTCCTGGGCAAACTTGGATGGTTGGTCACCACAGTTCAGTGGTTCTCAACAAGGGGATGATTTTGCTCCCCATCTCAGGGACATAAGGCAATGTCTGGAGACAGGTTTGGTTGACACAATGCAGGGTGAGGCAGCTGCTCCTGGCATTTGTGGGTAGTGGTCAAGAATGCTGCTAAACATCCTGCAGTGCACAGGAAATCCCCCTTCACAAAGAATCATTGAGTCTAAAATGTCAAAAGTGCCGTGGGCGAGAAGTGCTGCCCTGTTTGGTGGGGGTACAGTGGCATGGGAGGGATAAGTACGTAACCAACAGATGGGTTGATCTGGGCCAAGATGGAAACTAAATGGCCTTGTGGGCTACCAGGTGCTTTAGGACCCCCACCCCCCTTTCATGGTCCATGGTTCTGCTGGGTCATGTTTCTCAGCCTTGCTCAGTTGTAAGAATCACTCAGTTGTAAGTTAACAACCAGATTACTAGGACCAGTCCAGTCCTGCTGAATCAGAATCTGCAGGAGAGGAGACTGGGAATCTATTTTTGTCGAGTTTGGGAAACACTGTGCTGAGTCACCAGTGGGGTCACTCAAAGCTGAGGATGCTGAGGGGCCTGATGTTGGCTTCCTTGCTGGTGGTCCCACCACACCGTGGGACCTGGTCAAGTCCTCATACTCTCACCTATGAATTACGTGAGCCATGGGAGGCTAATTGGTCATCTGCTCTATGACGTCACTCTGAGTGGACGTTCACGCAGCTGGAAGGGCTCTTGAGATCAAATCAGAGACCTCAACTTGAGGAAATGGAGGCCCTGAGGTCCAGGGAGCACTTGTCACAGAGAGAGAAGGAGTGGGGCCAAGACTGAGACTTTGAGAACCTTCTATCAGGAGATGATTGCTGAAGCCCTATAGGTAGGGGAAGCATGCGGACTCCCGAGAACTGAGCATAAACCCACAGTGGAATTCTCTCTACTAGCAGAGTACGAAACTGTTATCTCTTTGTCTGATTTTGTTTATATCCTGCCGTGTTCTAGAAAGGATTTTGAATCAGCTTACCAAAAACCTTACATGGAGTAACATGAGAAAATGTACATAAGAATTAAAAAATTCATACCCAGAGGAATTGTACATAAGTTTGGGGAATCATCCTCAAATTTGACTTTGAGCTTCCTACCGAGGAATTTGCTGTAGCATTAATTAATTCATTCCTTAAATATGTCTTGATTATTTCTATAGTGGCAGGTTCTATTCTAGGTGTGGGTGTGCAGTGGAGATCTCAAAGGTCAGAAAGCTTATAGTGTAGTCTAGTGGCATTGTTCTTATTAATGACATTGCATTGACCTTGCCATAGACAAACAGAAGTGTTTGCCTGTGTGTGTGTAGTAGTAGTAGTAGTAGAAGCCCTAGCATATGGCAGTATTGAACCAAATTTAGTTAATTTTAATAGTTAATAGTTAATGCGGAGAACCAATGCAGCTCATTCTGGGCAAGCCAAGATGAGGCATCTGATGGAGGTAGAAGTATGTAGGCACAGCAGGAAGTACCATATTAGCCCTAAGGGTTTAGTCATCAGAATGATGTACAGAAGGAATGGGCAACATTGCTTAGCCTGGAGAGTGGTAGGTGAAGGTGGGTTAAAAGTTCTCCCACATGTGAAACAAATGCTGCCAATGCCCTGTCCGTATCTCTTGGCCTGACCACACACCAGTGGTACCCTATGGAAATATCCATGCCTCTCCACCTGAGGGCCTGCTCTGGCCCATGCACAGGGGTACAGGCTAGAAGCTGAAGAGTTACCCATGCCAGGAGCAGCATTCAGCCAGTGGTGGGGGGGAGTTGCAAGGTAACTACCCCGGCTTCTTCACCTCTTAGGTGGAAAAACTCTGATGTATATTCTGCACTATGTCCCAGACTTTCCCCGTGGAACCGAGCCCTGTGTTGCCCATGACGGCTGCCTGCTCAGTCACACACTGCTTCTTCCCTTGACTCATGCTCTCACTTTCCTGCAGATGCTCTCCCCAAAACTACTTACACTCAGGTTCTTAACACAAGGTCTGCTTCCAGAAGAACCCAGTTGTCCTTATAAATAGAAAATCTAACACAATCTATCTTATTTAAAAGGCAACAGTGGCTTGGCCACTTTAAAATGCTGCCTCTCCCATTTCTGGCTCTTAAACTCCACTTCCAGGGTCCTGCTGTGTAGCCAAATGCAGACATGTGAGAGTGGGTGGCCACATAATACCGAGCACCTGCTCATGCAGAAGCCCTTTTTGGGCAGCCTCAGGTGCACACGGATTTGCCCAAAGGGATGTGGGAAGGGGGAGGTGGTGTTGAGGAGAGACATGGGAACGGAGAATAGAAGCAGTCAGATAGGCGAGGCTTCACTGACCTTGCCTCATTGACAGGAGGCACTCATTTCTGGCCTTGTGATTGTACGTTGAGGCTTTTTGTAGCCCCAACGAGTGTGGGTTAGTATAGTAGGGTGGGCAAAGTTCCAGGCTCTAGAGTCAAACCGAGGTGGACTTAAAACTTGGGAGTTGGCATTCAGTAGCTCTTTGACTTTGTATGACTTACTTAGTCCCTTGGCTCATGTGATTTTCATGAAATGAAATTATAACATGCACAAAGAATTATATGCATTGTACCTGGCATGCCATAGAGTATAAATGTAGCAATTATAATATTGGTGAATATGTGTATATATATATATCATATAAGTGTATATGTGTGTGTGTATGTGTATATCTCCAAAATATAATTAGAGCCTAGAAAATGTGGCTGGCATATGCCCTAAAGTATATATCTGCACAGAGATCAGATCCATCAATGCAGGGTAAAGATCTATTTTCTTCAAAAATTGTTCTCAATATTGGAATTCCCAAATCTACACAGAAGTGGAAAAAATAATGTAATGAACCCCCGAATATCCATCAGCTATCTTTGGCAATTATCAACATGTCCCCAATCTCGCTTTATTGTGTCCCCCAACATTTGTTTCCTGGAGCACTTTGAAGCACATTCCAGCAACAAGTCACAACAGCTGGTATCTCCAGTTTGCACTGTGGTGGATTTAGCCCCTTTCTTCTTCACCCAGGGCTGGGGACCGTGCACAGAACCCCATGAGTTGGCCATCTGCCCGGGGCCACAGGTTCTCTGTCACGGTCCCTTCCCACTGCCCGGAGGATCGACGTCCCTGCCCTCCACCTGCATGCTTTTTCCTCCCAGGTGGCGGTTTGTAGCACTGGTTTCGAGGTCGTATCTCATTTATAGCCAGGTACCTGCTGCCTGTTCCTCTAGACTTAGCCGGTGTTATTCATGCTGAGCGTCTATCTCAATTCTGGGAAAGTGCTGCTGCATCCACATTTCACAATAAATATCTTTTTAAATGGCCTGGTGTTCAGGCTCATTTCTCATTGCCAAGGAGGTTTTGACTGATGACCTAAAGAATTGCTTCCCTGTGACTGACAGGGTACTACAGCATCACAGCGTCCTCCACTCTCCCTGCAGGAGGCTGGGGGAGAGCCGTGACTTGAAGTGTCACAGGCTGCTTCCAGCAGAGGCATGTTACCCCAGTTACTGCCCGGCTTTCTTGCCCCCATGGGGCTGCTGGGGCAGGCAGGTGCATTTTGGATGTGCTCCAATGGGACACATTTTCACAGGAAATCAATGTGAAAGGCCTCCAAGGGCAAGGTGAAGTAGGGCTCCCTGCTCACTAGGCTCTCTGAATGCCCTTGCTCGAGTCTACAGGTGGCCCACAAAGGCATGGTTTCATAGTGACCTTGAACTCCACTGAACACAGAGGCTCTACCAGGGAGGGAGTTGTGGTTACAATTCTCTCTGGCATGGAGGCCCCAAGCTGCAAAGGCTGGTCATTTCAAGAGCTCCACAGGCCCTGGGCACTCTTACTTTGTGAAAGCACCTTCTTACATCACATCCATCATAATAAAATGAACCCACGTCCTGCATGAAATGTAATTCACGTATCAATGCCCAGTTGCAGATAACTAGAAGCATGGAACACATTCTCTCCTAGAGCCTTCAGTGAGAGCATGGCCCTTTGAACATGAGGAGGCCTTGAAGATTGGTGTTACAGAACTATGAAGGGCCTGAAGAAGTCACCTAAATTTTTCAGTCGTACTTTCTTTGTTTCATGGAGGAATATATTGCCCAAGTTTGGAGTTCTGTGATATAAAAAATGAGCTTGCAGTTCCAAGGTGACTCACTGCAGTGGCAAAAGCAAGTTGATCTTTTGCTTTCTAGGTGACCTGGGAAGGTTTTTCAGTCTTTAGATGAGAATGGAATCCAGTTTGGAATAACCCGAGTTAATTCTGCTTTAATGATTGATGATGCTTCAAAGCCTCTAATCAAGTCCGTCTCAGAAGTCAGTCATTAAAAAATAGAAGTGTCATAACAGAGAAGGGCCTTCTGGAGCATAGTTGGCTGGAGGCCACGAGGAGGCTCCTGAGTGGCTCTGGCCTTTTCACTCTGAGATTCATCATCAGGTCTTCCTGCTGCCCACAGTTTGGTTCTCTGACTCTGTCCCTCCAAATTCACGTTGAAGTTTTAACCCCCAGCACCTCAGAATGTGAATATATTTGGAGAAAGTGTCTTTAAAGAGGTAATTTAAGTTAAAATGAGGCCATTAGGGTGGTCCATCATCCAAACTGAACAGCGTCCTTATAAGAAGAGGGGATTAGGACACAGACTCATGTAGAGGGAAGATTAAGTGAAGACACAGGGAGAAGACAGTTGTATACAAGCCACGGGGAGAAGCCTCAGAAGAACCAACCCTGCTGACACCTTGAACTTGGACTTCCAGCCTTCAGAACCGTGAGCAAGTGAATTTCTGTCCTTTAGGCCCCTCACTGGGTGGTACTTCATTATGGCCCCTCTAGCAAAGCAATACAGTTCTAGTTGTGTTAATGGACGTCTGCCTCAATCCCTTGGTCTGCGACTCACCCTCCCCCACCCCCCGCCCAGGTCAATCCTCCCAAACCCCTCCCACGGGCTCGTGTCTGAACTCCACCTATGATTGTGGCTTGGTGGTCTGTATACACTTTTCTGAAGCTAGCTATCAAGACCTGGGACTGTCATGGCTCCTGGATCTCTTGCTGAGATGCTGTTGTGGGCCTTGCTTGCCCAATCATCCTTCTTTTGGGAAAACTCACCTTCTTCCATTCCTTGTGTTTCAAGTAGGGCCGTCAGTCATAGCGATTTATTTGCCTTTCCTCCACGGAACCACTTGTCTGGTGCACTCTCTGCACCATTATTCTCGACCAAGAAACATTTCATAAGGATAATTAAACAGTTTTGGCGGCCAGCTGGGAAGAGAGAGTAGAAGGTGACACAGCTGTCCTGGCTTGGGCATCTGATGGATGTTTGTGAGGCTGGTAACATGGAAGGAAGAGCAACTTTGGGGGGAAATGATGAGCTTTGGTTTTCAACAGCTATGAAGTGAGCTGAAGAAGGGATGTCTTAGGAGCGCTGGTTTAGGACTGAAGGGGACCAGGGAAGAGAGAAGAATTGATCCTGGTGTGAGAGAGAAAAACAAATATATTTTTTTAAAAGATCTATTTATTTGAGAGAGAGCTCAAATCTGATCTATCTGCAGGGGGAGGGGCAGAGAGAGAAGGAGAGAGAATCTAGAGCTCAAATCTGATCTATCTGCAGGGGGAGGGGCAGAGAGAGAAGGAGAGAGAATCTAGAGCAGACTCCCTGCTGAGCATGGAGCCCACCGTGGGGCTGGATCTCTGGACCCTGAGATCATGACCTGAGCCGAAATCAAGAGTCAGACGCTTGGGCGCCTGGATGGCTCAGATGGTTAAGCGTCTGCCTTTGGCTCAGGTCATGATCTCCGGGTCCTTGGGATCAAGCCCTGCATTAGGCTGCCTGCTTGGCGGGGAGCCTGCTTCTCCCTCTCCCTCTACTGTTCCCCCTGCTTGTGCTCTCTTGCTCTCTCTGTCAAATAAATAAATAAAATCTTAAAAAAAAAAAAGAGTCAGACGCTTCACCGACTGAGCCACCCAGGCGCCCCCCAAAAATGATATTATTAACCAGCCACTTCGGCATCCTAAGGATTGCAGCGAATGCCAGGTTCAGCTGAGCCCAATCTTCAAAGGTGGGCCTGGAGCTGTGTTGGAGAGTGGAAACTGGTCAGAGGTCAGTCATTATTTTGCAATATAGAAGGGAGAGAATTTGAAGTTCCCAAGGGCTGTCAGGAGGTGAGGGGTGAGCGAGAAAGCTGGAAGGAGGAGACAGCAGGAGGAAAGAAGCCCAGAGATCCGCCACAGCCTGGAGGGTCCCAGGCGGAGCAGGGTAACGGGTGAAGAGTCCCTGCTGAGGCAGAGGCTGAGGAAGGTAGAGCACAAGATGTACGAGTCTCTGCTTTGCTCCCAAGCACACAGACTTAGCGCAGTTTGTGTTTGGTTTTGTTTTTGGAAGGAAATCGAGGGAGGGTCTGAATGTTGGTATTTTCAGCAAAGTGAGAGCCCCCAAGATTCGGTATGATGTGGGCACGGAGGTGCCCCAGCTAACAGGCAGGTCTCATGTGCATGTCATCTGCCTCAAGTCTGAGCTCACCAGCCGGTTGGTTCTGAAGCCTCCTTGCAGATTGCTGCGTCCCACCTCACAGGGAGGTTCCCCACCACATGTGTAGGTTGGCCGACTGCCTCAAAAAGGCTCCCCCATGAGAAGTCCCCGAATGACCCACCTTTCAGTTCTGTCCAGTGGCCTGGCTTGACAATGCTGGTCCAAAGATAGCCCAGAAATTGCCCGTTGCCACTTTGAGATCATAGGCGGGGAATTGGCTACACGAAAAGAGGCAAGGTTCACTCAGCAGCTTCAAAAACATTTTTTTTCCCCTCAGCCAAGTTTCTGTTCTGCTAGCAGTTCTTGCTTGTGACCTAGAAGCGGCCAGTGCCCCAGGGAACGATGCTGTCTAAACCTCCTCCTATTTACTGGCCTCCCCTCGCCCTCCCATCACCACTGGGCACTTGTGCTTCCCAGCAGTCTTTGCAGGCCAGCCCTTCCTGCACCCCACAGCCCTGCTCGGACCCTCGTCCTATCAGATGCAGGCCTGCAGCTGGATGGCAGCCAGTTGCAGCCATGAATGTTGGCACCGGGCTTAAATCCACACTGGCTTCCCTCCTCCCTGCAGCGGGTCCAGCCTGGCCTTCCTGTTCTAACTTCTCTCTCTGTTCTGGCCAAGGTGTATGGCAGACTTTCCTGGTCCAAATTGTACTGGAACAGCTGGGGTTTGTGTCTCTACATGCATTCTGAGATTTGTGGATATGTACTCTGGCCATGTTGTCTGTAAATTAATTTCTCTTTTGCACACTGGGTTTGTTTGATCCATTAACATATGTACCCCCACCCACCAAGTTTAAGAAATTCCAGAGTCCTCTTTTCCTTGTCTTTGAACAGAAGTGATTACTTGTCTGGTTGCCCAGATCTGGCTAGAGCAGGGCCAAGAATCCCCTCTTATACACACCACTCCGTGCCTACACCCATTCAAAATCCTCTTAAAGACTCAGAGTCATCCCCTTTATCACCCTCATTTATTCATTTACAAGAATATTGAAACCCATCATGTGCCAGGGACTATGCCGGATGCTAAGGGCACAATGCTGAAACCAACAACAATGGCCCCACCATCTGGAGCTTGGTGTCTAGCCGGAGATATAAATAAGTAAACAATTTAACCAACCGATGTAATAGGAAAAGATGAGAACACCTAAAGCCGACTTGGACATTCACGGGAAGTTTCAGGAAGAAATGCCATATGCATGGGGCCTACAAAATGTTGACATTAGGCAAGGGAGGGTGGCTTGGTGTTGGCATTAACTATGGCCTTAAGCCACGCCATGCGTCTGTCATGTAGGAAACGCCATCATAGCACCAGACATAAGGAAACAGGGAAAGACATTGGCTTAGTGGGTTTTCATTTCTTGGCTCAAAAGCTATTCCTTGGCAGCCTCTAAAAATGATATTGTGGTGAACTGCTTGTCACTTTTTCACTCGTAGAGCCTGTATTTGGTAGTCAAGACTTTTGACTCTGAAGCGTCAAGACTTCTTCAGCGTCTAATGGATACGCTTATCACCCTGTGGTAAAGCTCCAGTTGGAACCCCCCAAGGTCAGCCTCATCCCTAAGCTCCACTTTCTGGACAACTGACCATAAACTTCCCATAGGATGAGTGCCTTAAAAATATGTGTTGAAGGTGGGCAGACGGAAAGAGCACTTATTATTTTATATACGTGAAACCAAATCAGCCAGTAACTTGGGAAAATTCAGTTAAATTTGGAGTTGTTTCAGGTGACTCAGCATAGATAGTGCTTATTGAATGCTTGCTGTGTGCTCGGTGCAAAGTGCTTGATATGTATGACCTCATCTCATCCTATAACCACCCTGGGGAGTGGAAACTCCTGGCTCTCCAGTGTAGACATGAGGAAAATCCAGCCAGGCCAAGTGACTTGACCCATGTCTCATGGTCAATCACCAGGCAGGGTTGAGCCTGGGCTCCTGTCCCTCCTAACTCTCAAGAGTACTACTTGCTCTTTGGTCTATTCCTGCACAGAACTGAGCTCCCTTCTAGGTCCCTGGGTTGGTTCTTCAGGTTAAGGTTTGGTCTGGGGAGATGAGCATGAGGAGAGAAGGAGGGAAGTGAGATGCACTCCCTCAGGGCCATCCCAGGGCGGGTGGATGGAAGCAGAAATCCAGCACAGCTGCCCATGTCAAGCCCAGAGTGGGAGCTTTTTTCCCGTTCGGCAAAGGTACCGTTCCTAGCCCTGGCCCGCTCCCCTGCATACCAGCACTGCACAACCACCCCTCCCTTCTGGACGCACCACTCTGTCTGCCTGCCCTCGGGTGCAGACCCAGCTCCCCAGAGCCTCCCCGCCTGCCCCATGTAGATTTGAGACTTTGTAAGGACACCATGGTTCTCCTTGCCCTACCCCAGACTCACACCCAACTGCCGGAATCTAACATCAGGAGGTGGATTCAGGTTTCTGACTTTCCAGGGAGGGAAATTCCAACAAGAGTCGAGCAGTAGGGAAGATGGAAGAATGGAAAGAGAAGAAGACAGAGGAAGAAATAGCATGGACTGCCCATTCATTTAGTGAGGTTACTAAATGAAGCCTTAGGAGAAAGGGGCCACACGTCTCAGGCTGGGTACGATCCCTGCCCCTCAGCCCTTCCCACCTAACGTGGGAGATAAGTTGGACCTGTGGGAGCAGCAGATATTTCCAAATGGACACACAACATTGGGTTTTCGATGTCCCCCAAGTTACCTGAAAGAAATATTAGATGACAGATATGAGACCAACTAAATACATTCGGAAAGCTAACTACTCTGGCCAGAATAAGAAATAAGATGACATTTGTTTCTTTTTATTTTATTTTATTTTTTTAAGTTTTTTTTTTTTTAAAGATTTTATTTATTTATTTGACAGAGAGAGACATAGCGAGAGAGGGAACACAAGCAGGGGGAGTACGAGAGGGAGAAGCAGTCTTCCCCGCGGAGCAGGGAGCCCGATGTGGGGCTCGATCCCAGGGTCCTGGGATCACGACCTGAGCCGAAGGCAGACGCTTAACGACTGAGCCACCCAGGTGCCCCTATTTTTTTAAGTTTTTATTTATTTATTTGAGAGAGAGAGAGAGAGCACGAGAAGGGGGAGCTGCAGAGGGAGAGGGAGAAGCAAGTTCCCACTGAGCGAGGAGCCTGATGCAGGGCTCGATCATGACCTGAGTCGAAGGCAGACGCTTAACAAACTGAGCCACCCAGGTGCCCCAACATTTGTTTCTTTTTTTTTTTTTTTAAAGATTTTATTTATTTATTTGACAGAGAGAGAGATAGCGAGAGCAGGAACACAAGCAGGGGGAGTGGAAGAGGGAGAAGCAGGCTTCCTGCCGAGCAGGGAGCCCGATGTGGGACTCGATCCCAGGACCCTGGGATCATGACCCGAGCCGAAGGCAGACGTTCAACGACTGAGCCACCCAGGCGCCCAACATTTGTTTCTTTTTAAAAGATTCGCATGTTCCCACATACAGGGGATCCGTGTCTGGGTTTGTGTCTAGGTGCACCTGCTGACATGTGTGTGTACCTGTGTGTAACTATGTGCATTTGCCTGTGTGCACCCAAGGCTCTCTACCTGCAGCGTTAGTAATGCACGATGTCACCGTTGCTTTGGAAACAGCATTCTTGTCCTGGCACGCTTGGGGACAAGGGGGCATGGCAGGCTGTGACATGACTCTGTGTGGTTTGTGATTCTCTCAAGGATGTGGAGGCTCTTGGGCAGTTGGATCCCTCTCTTCAGTCCGTGAATTCACATGGGCCATGTGGGGAGGTCCTATTCAAGAAAGTTATAAAATCTTCATTTGGAGGCGGATCTGGAAAAGAGAGCCAACTGGCTGTGTGGACATGCTCTTGGATCTTTGTTTTCTGCTCCCTGAAGAATGGCCCCGGGATGGCTCTTCTGAGAGGTCTCTTCAAGAGGAGGCTGGTGGGCTGTGGTGGTGCCCCTTTCCGGCCACTGGGGGGCACTATTTAGGGCATCCTAGGGAGCATCCTATAGTTGTTTTACCTAATGGAATGTTAGCCACCACATGATATTTCGGCGGTAGAGAGGGCTTTTGTGATTCCTGCTGGGCAGTGAGGAACCATCCAGTTAGAATGGTGGCCTTTTGGGAAAGCTTTAAGTACAAGCTTAGATTTATACACAGTATGTATGCTGGTGTGCTTTTTAAATAAGGTGCTTATACTCATGTCTTAATAAATAATGTCATTAAATCATTTAAGAAACCTAGGAGCTAGACAGTAAAGATCCAGGGATGAAAGATCCAGCCCATGTTCCGAAGGAGTTGACAGAGAAAGTGATTAACTCAAGAGATAATTGCAACGAAGTATGATTCGTGCTAAGGAGAAGTTTCAGGCGTGGTGGAGCAGATACCAGGGGTGTGTGAGGGAGGGAGAAGCCGGCGGCAGTGAGGGGTGGCAGGTTCTCCCTGCCTCTCGCCAAGCCCGATCTTCATTCACACCAGCTTGGGAACTCGTTGTTCCCAGCCGATGAATCCGTTGAGAGGAGAATGGTAATGAGAGAAGGAATGTCAATGTCAGTGTTACTTGGGGGAAAAACCCACACCAGCAGGCTCTGCTGGATTGTAATCTGACAGATAAAAGCACTGACTGCAAATTGGTATGGCTGTTAGTGAATATTAAAGCGGCTTCACAAGTGATCACCGAATAGGAGTGAGAACATGGTACTAATGATCATGATAAGAACAGCTGTCATTTATTCGGTCTGCAGGATGGCAGGCACCATGGGAAGAACTCTGCATCCCTCATCTCCTCGCGGCCCCACTCATCCTTGGCGCCAGTGTTTAGCTGAGAAAACTGACCCTCGGCGGAGTTAACAGGTGGTGAAGCTTTCCGGTCTCTGCGTCTCAAAGGCCTGAGTCATTTCCACTGTCCCCCTGTACCCATGGCAGACAGACAGACGGACTGTCCACTTACAGTTGTAATGGACCTCTTGCAGTGTGATCAAAATCAACTTCTCTCCTTCTCCCCTCTGCCCGCTCCTACCCACAAAATGGGACACATTCTTGTCTTGCCCCTAGTGGAAGCTGAGACGGGCCCAATAGCTTCTCTGGGCACCCTCAGATAATACAAAATACCTGTCCACTTTATGTCCCAAAGGGTTTTCATTGCAGTAATGGGTATGTTCCATCCGACGTAAGGGTCCAAACTCCAGGCGTCCCTAACGGTAAAGCTTCTGGCATGCTCTCCCCCGGCTGGTAGCAAGCTGGTAGTGGGAGAGGCTGTGCCATGAGCTTCACCCCCATTTCTCTGCCTTTCGCCTTGCCCAGGTTGGTAAGTGGTTTCTGATCCCTTCAGGGTCCAAGTGGTGGAGGGAGGAGGGAGAAAGGAGTCACGAAAGGTCTTACTTGTTAAGTCCTGTCTTGAACTTGCTGCCATATCGTAGGTTGCATGAAGAGAGTATCATTTTAGCACCAAAAAAAAAGACAGGCAGATTTGTTTAGTTTTGGAGGAATAGGATCACTCAGAACTAGTAATGATCACTAAAACTTAACTGAGATCATTTTATGTGCTGTGCAAACACACAATCAGAAGCGACTACAGTTACTTTTCCCATTTTATGGGAAACTGAGGCTCCGAGAGATGAGTAATCTGCCAAGGTCAGATAGGTCATTATGTGGTAGACCAGGGATTTGGGCCCAGAGAGTCTGACTTCAGAACCTGGTCTCTTAACCTCTCTGCTATCTGAAGTTGGATATCTATCAGAGAGAAAGGTACTATTCCTTACCAACTTGACAATTTGCCTTCTTTCTTATTCTAGGAAATGTTACCAGACCGAATAGTATTTCCTTTTAATAGCTGGTACTGAAGCAAATCTAATGAAAATGTGTAACCTGAAAAAAAAAACCACTTTCTGAAATTGTACTAATTTATGATCATAAAGGGAACTCTCATGTTTGAAAATAACCAACAACTCAATTGGGTGGTATGTAAAGAATTAGGAAAACAAATCTCAAGGGAACTAATTTGTATAACTAGAAACTATCTCAAGAAAACTATTTCTTGCATTGCATGATACTTGGGAGCATATTTCATACAGTCAACATTTCCATACAACCAACAATCTCATACATATTTGCACCCAGAAATAATTTGTTGTGGGAAATAAGACACCCTCCCCCTAACACGTGGCTTGGAGGGAGAGAAGAATATATCACTGATAATGGTTCTCACACGTAAAGCTGTTATGTCAGTTACTGCAATTTGTCCCTTTCCTGATGCCATAGTTTATTGGCACTCACAAGAGTATTGAAACACTTTTTACATATTATAATTTCCGGAAAGCATATTTAGTTCAAGAGATTGTGATATTTTGTGTGGAAGTGAGCATTTTGGAGTAGGTGCCTTGCATACATCAGTCTTCACCCCTTTGTCCAAGCCACCCCCTTGGTTCAGTCCATCTTCCCTGTCTCTACCTGTTGAACTCCTACTCATCATACAAAGCCCACACAGATTGTCACCTCTTCTCGGAAGCCTTCCTAATCACCCCAATCCGATGTGCTATCTGCCTCTGTTGGACCATAGAGAGTTTTATAATTCGCCTTTGCAACATTTTACCTTCTGTGAGAGTTGCCTATTCTTGTGTCATGGTCCTGACTAGAGAGTTCTCACTTAAGTAGCGTAGTCCAGCCACCCTCTCCATAGGGTGCCACACCAATGCCCACAGGCCAAATTCAGCCCACCACCTATTTTTGTACAGCCCTTGGGAGAAGAATGATTTTTATACATTTTAACGGTTGAGAAAAAGTCAAAAGAATGATATTTCATGACATATGAAAATGATATACAATTCAGATTTGCATAATTTAATTTTTATTGGAATACAGCCACACTCATTTACTTATGTTTGTCTGTTGCTGTTTTTGCATTAATACAGTAGTGCTGAGTAGTTACGGCACAGACTGGCCCACAGAGCCTAAAATATTTTCTGTGTGACCCTTTATGTTTGTTGACTTTTGCTCTGGAGCAGGTGTTCTCAAATTTTAGTGTGTATCAGCATAAGCTGGAGGGCTCGTTAAACCACAGACTGTTGGGCCCCAGCCTTGTAGTTTCTGATTCAGAAGGTCTGAGGTGGGTCCTAAGAATCTGTATCCCTGGGGGTGCCTGGGTGGCTCAGTTGTTAAGTGTCTGCCTTCACCTCAGGTCATGATCCCAGAGTCCTGGGATCGAGCCCCACATCGGGCTCCCTGCTCCGCGGGAAGCCTGCTTCTCCCTCTCCCACTCCCCCTGCTTGTGTTCCAGCTCTCGCTATCTCTCTCTCTGTCAAATAAATAAATAAAATCTTTAAAAAAAAAAAAAAAGAATCTGTATCCCTAACAAGTTCCCAGATGACCCCCCTGCTGCTAGTTGGGACCTGCACTTTTAGAACCACTGGTCTAGTGGTAAAGGAAGGTCTTTTTTTTTTTTAATTTATTTGACAGAGAGAGACACAGCGAGAGAGGGAACACAAGCAGGGGGAGTGGGAGAGGGAGAAGCAGGCCTCCTGCCGAGCAGGGAGTCCAGTGTGGGACTCGATCCCAGGACTCTGGGATCATGACCTGAGCCGAAGGTAGATGCTTAACGACTGAGCCACCCAGGCGCCCCAGAGGAAGGTCTTTGAAATCACAGATACGTCTTTAACTCATTTGTTAGGTCAAGCAGTTAACCTCTCTGGAGCTAAGTTTTTTCATCTGTAAAATGGGGCTCATGACAACCTTGTCAGGTTATAGGAAGTTGGTCAATGTTTCTGGAACATATAGTAGGGATTCAATAAATATCCGTTTCTTTCTTTCCCTCCTTGTACTCTCTCTCCCCACCCTTCCGTCTGAGAAGGAACTGACTCTGAATCCCCTTTCTTCCTGAGGCTGCTTGGGAATTTTATAGCGGTGGACAACTCATGATGTGTCTCCCTCCAATATGGTGCTTGTCATGTAACTCAAATAGGTCAGCCTGGGAAAACCGCTCTTACCTAATTTACTTAAGCACGTACTGTGTATAAGTTTCTTCACTAAGGAACAAAATTAAGATCAAGGATTAAAAAAGATATCGTCTGTCTACTTCACAGAAGTTTTCCTGATAACGGCAGAGGACAGGGCTTAAAAAATTAATGGTTGCCCTTTAGTTAATTGTAATCAGGTGGTTTTGTCTTCCTTCCCGGGAAGAATGATAAAGGGCAAGTGCTTTAGAAACAAAACCAAGCTGAAATCTTTAAGGGAGCAGATAGGAGTGCACTCACAGAACTATAGGTGATTTGAAAGGAGGGTTTTTCTTGAGCCTGGTTTTAAATTAAGCACACAAAAATACTAAGTTTTCCCTAGGAATGTTTTTCTTTAAACCTTAGCCATTCCTGCTTCCTAAAACTGTGATGAGAATCAAGTGAGATAATTAATATAATTGTATTTGAAAATTATAAAGTACTGTTCAAATGCGAAGGAAATCAGGTTTAGCACATTAAGTTGCAATGTAATTAGGCGAGAAAGAGCCTAATGTATTGGATGAATAGCAGGGGCTGTAGAGAATTAGGGGGGTTGCTGGAGGACCCCACTGTTTTCCGTCTTAGCCCCTGGGGAACCTATGCACCTTAATTTACCTCTTAAGCTAATTATAGAGAAGGTCTTTTAACCTTCTTGCTCTCAAATTTCTTACTTTCTTTCTCTACATGTGGCAGAACCCGAAAGATGAATTAACCTCATGGTTTCCCTCTGCTAGGGCACAAAACCTCCGTTGTTGGCTTCCCTTAGCACCAGTTAGAAAGAGGTACATTTTCACTTTACCTTTACATTTTTCCTTGAGTGCCCCCCTCCCACGAACTCTTTGACTTCTTCAGCTGGGGCTACATTTGCAAATCATGTTTATCTTAGTAACCTCCTTTTACAGAGAAAAACTTGTTTTTAGGCAGTGGTGTGCTGGTAAGTGCTTAACAACCAGCTCTCTGGGGACATATATGGAGGTTTATTATCAGTATGACCGATTTAAAGGATGCATAGCACACAATTTACAAATGATGATAAACTAAACCATACTCCTCACTGTAAAGTCCACACTGCTGATTTTCACAGGATGCTTTTGTTGATTTGTGTCGGATTCTTGTATCCATAGCCAACCTATGGTTGCTACTGACCAGCAAGTGTAGTTTTGACGTGAATCCAAAATTGGTTGGTTGATACTTTCCTTTATGTTTACTAGTAAGATGAAAGTGACACGACCAAAGACAGATGTAGGGATGTTTGTCTGATATGAGCGACTCCTTTGCTGAATTGGATAATAGCAATGACTATTGGAAGAATTTTTCCTTAATTTTTTATGGGATTATGACTACAGACACAACATACATTTAATTT
Source organism: Neomonachus schauinslandi (assembly GCF_002201575.2). Classification (NCBI taxonomy): domain Eukaryota; kingdom Metazoa; phylum Chordata; class Mammalia; order Carnivora; family Phocidae; genus Neomonachus; species Neomonachus schauinslandi. The sequence continues at coordinate 52,247,791 of NC_058418.1, read as the reverse complement.
TTACTTTGCATTATATTATTATTTGCATGTTCTCCATCACTTTCTTTTAAAAAAAAAATTTAAGGGGAACCCAACGTGAGGCTTTAACTCACAACCCTGAGATCAAAACCTGAGCTGAGATCAAGAGTCAGAAGCTTAACTGACTGAACCACCCAGGCGCCCCTCTCCATTACTTTCTTAAGCCTAGATGATCAACAGAACAATGAATCAAGTCCTGATTTGTAGCATTTACCACTTTCTGTGGTGTAAATATTCCTTTGCTATGTACTTGGGTCCTGACTTGGGACTTAGGCTGTCGTTCATTGGGGTGGGGGAAAGGCTTCTAGATGGAGTAACCCTGGCTCCCCTTGGCTTGCCCTCACTTCCAGTGTCTGCCCTCCAAGTTGGGAGTATCAGCTAAATTTTCAATGCTCACTTCCCATTCTTGGCTAATTTTACTTCTTCTTGCTTATTTCTTTCAATTTTAGGGATGGAGTTTGGAGATCTGCTTTGTAGCTACCATTCTTAGGGGCTTCTCATATTTTAAACATTGCAGAGAATTTTGAACATTGTATAGAGGAAGTAAATGAAAAGCAGTCATAATCCAATTTCTTGAGATGTTGATGTAGTTGTTTTGGTTGCTTTTTTGATGCACTCAGGTATATGATCTCACACTTTCTTTAACCAAATTAGGACCATAGTATACATTTATTTCTAAAGGATTTTTTAAATCAAAGTATGACATATATGCTGAAAAATACACAAATCCATAAATTATTGCCACATGAAAATACCCACATCACCACCACCCAGGTAAGGTAGTGGGATGTTACTAGCCTCTCTGAAACCCCTCCTCAAGCCCCCTACAAATTTGTATCCTCTCCCTTTTCTCTGAAGTTAAAGGCTACCCTATCATCTATCATAAATTAATTTTGTGATTATTAGCCTTCTTATAATTAGAAGCATATGATCTCACTGATAGGAGGAATTCTTAATCTCAGGAAACAAACTGAGGGTTGCTAGAGTGGTGGGGTTGGGAGGGATGGGGTGGCTGGCTGATAGACATTGGGGAGGGTGTGTGCTCTGGTAAGCGCTGTGAATTGTGCAAGACTGTTGAATCGCAGACCTGTACCTCTGAAACAAATAATACATTATATGTTAAAAAAAAAAGAAGAAGAAGATAGCAGGAAGGGAAAAATGAAGGGGGGGATATCGGAGGGGGAGATGAACCATGAGAGACTATGGACTCTGAGAAACAAACTGAGGGTTCTAGAGGGGAGGGGGGGAGGATGGGTTAGGCTGGTGATGGGTATTAAAGAGGGCATGTACTGAATGGAGCACTGGGTGTTATACGCAAACAGTGAATCATGGAACACTACATCAAAAACTAATGATGTAGTGTATGGTGATTAACATAACATAATAAAATAAAAAAAAGCATATGGAATATACTCTTGTATCTGGTTTCTCTTCCTTAGCATTACGTTTGTGAGATTCATCTCTCTTGGTGTGTGTGGAATTTATGCATTTGCACTGAAGATTTTTTCCCATTATATGAATCTACCGTAATCTATTTATCACTCTACTTTTGATGGCTGTTTGGGTTGTTTCCAGTTTGGGCCTGTTTTGAATAATGCTGTTATGAGCATTTTTAAAATATATCTGTTAGCACACACATGCTCTCATTTCCATTGGGTAACCACTAGCAGTGAAGTTTCTGTTCAGACATCAATTTGCAGACATCAGTTGTAGGTTGTATACCTACAGGTTCAGGAGGTGATGCCAACCTGCTTTCCTCAGTGCTCCTGACCATTTACACTCCCATTAGTGGTGTAGGACACTTCCTGTTATGTCACATTCTCACCAACACTTGGCATTGTCCTTGTGTTTTATACCCTTTTAAACACAACATCACACTGTGAATATTTCCATGCATTATTAACGTTATTTGTTTCATTATTTTTAATGGCCATATGCAGTTTATTGTATAGAGCAGGGATCGACAAACTTTTTCTGTAAAGGGCCAGAGAGTAAATATCTTCAGATTTGTAGGCCACACAGTCTATTGCAACTACTCAACTCTGTCATTGCAGAAAAAGGCAGCTATAGACAACCTGTTAATGAATGAGTGTGGGTGGCTGTGTCCCAATAAAACTTTATTTATAAAAACAAGGGATGAGCCAGTCTTGGACCTCAGGCTATAGTTTGCCAACCTCTGGTATTTATTTAATTTCCTTATTATAATACTATTCATACTTGTTTTTAATCAGAATAAAAATACTTAAACCTACAATAAACATCATCTATTTGTTTAATGTCCACTATGAGCCAAACACTGTGCTTAGTTTTGGGAACCTGGTTGCATATCACTAGCAGAAAAATTCTTCATGGATCTTACGTTCTAGTTGGGGTAGACTGACAATTACTATCCCTGCCAGCCCACCTTCCCCCCACCCCCAAAGTGAATCTTCACCGAAACTCAATATGTAAAACACATAAAAGCAGAACTATTTGACTCAAAAATATCTAACTCAGAGTCCTAAAAACCTGACCACTTTCTGGCCCCAGCAGTTCTCCCTGTGTTTAATTCTAGGTCTCTATAGATCACAGCTTGAAAATCATGACCAGACTATCAACTGTAGCATGTTGGCCGTCTTTTGTTATTATGTCACTGCTTTGAATGTTTTTGTACATAAATCTTTGATCACATTATTTTCTGCAGTAGATTTCTAGCAGAGAATTTATGAGGTCAAAGGATGTAACTATTTTGAAGGCTCTTGCTCTGTTTTGCCAAAACATTTTTCAGTTTGTGCTACCAGTATTATATGAGTTTTGTGTCACCTTTGCCAATATCCAGTATTGGCATTTAAAAAGCATTTGCAAATTTGGTAGGTGAAAAATAATACCTTGTTGTTCCAATTTACATTTCTTTGATTAGTTGAGGCTAAGCATTTTTTCATATTTATTAGTCATTTGCATTTTTTCCCTCCAAATTAATGAGAATAGGACATTTTGAGCATCATTGAAATAGAGTTTTGGAAAGAGATTAACAAATCACCCCCCCCCTCCATACCAGACTTTGAATTGGAAAGAGGTCATGGTCAAAAAAAGCAGATTTCTGTAGAATTATCCTTGGTGTCCAGGTCTGTATTTTATTCTACACCCATTACTATTCTTAATTTGATAAAAATATATTTTTTCGAAGGTTGAAAAGACTATTTGAAATTTTACAGGTACGGATTGAAGTGTGAGAGAGAAACAGCATGGTGTCAGATGGTGAAACATGAAACTAGATGTAATAAAAGTAATTAGGTGTGTGTGATGGCCTGAATGTTTGTGTCCCCCCTCCCCCTTTCAAATTCATGTGCTGAAGCCTAAACCCCCAGTGTGATGGTATTTGGAGGTGGGACATTTGGGAGGTAATTAGGTCATGGGGGTGGACATTCACGAATAGGATTAGTGCCCTTTTAAGAAGAGATATGAGAGAGATGATCTCTCTCTGCTCTCTACCGCTAGGGGATTTCAGGTGAATCTTGTCTGCAAGGAAGGAGTTATTGGCCTCACCAGACAATGGATCTGCTTGTACCTCGATCTTGGACTATCCAGCCTCCAAAACTGTATGACATAAATTTTTGTTGTTTAAGCCATCAAGTCTATGGTATTCTGACTGAGATAGAGATCTCTATTTGTCAGGGTTCTCCAAAGAAATAGAATCAATAGGATTTATATGTATATCTTTCTAGATATATAGACATTTATTATAAGGTATTAGCTTATAATAAAAAAGCTAAACGAGATTTATCATAAGATATTAGTTTCCATGTTATGGAGACTGTGAAGTCCTATAATCTGCCATCTACAAGCTGGAGACCCGGGACAGCTGGTCATGTAGTCTGAATGCCTGAGAACCAGAGAGCCAAGAGTGGAGGTTCCAGTCTGGACCCGAAGGCCTGAGAACCAGGAGCACTGCGGCAGGAGAAAATGGATGTTTCAGCTCAAGCAGTCAGGCAGAGAGTTGTTCTATTCAGGCCCTTAATGGATCGGTGGTACCCACACACAGTGGGGAGGGCCATCTGCTTTACTCTACAGTCTTTGCACAGGCTCACCCTCCACCCGAGTCACCCTGCCTGTTTCATTCCTATTTCCAGTTCAGAGTTCTTGAATGTCCTCAGGGAAGCCTCACCTGACCCCTGAGATTCGGTCAGAGTCCCAGTTCTGTGAACCCCCTGACTCTCTACTTCTCTGGCATCATCACAGGGGTAATTAAATAACCGGTTGTGTAATTCAGCCTTTGATATCTGCATTATGGTTTCCATGTCAATTAGGGTAGAAACAGTTGGAAGGCAGAATCAGAGCAGTTTTATTGGCCATATGCCACACCTCACGCCATACCTGTTAGGTGACATCCCAGTCCAAATACTGAGGGGGAGAGCGGGGGAGAGAGAGAGAGACAGAGAGAGAGGGAGAGGGACTCATGTATATATTTTTAAGTTGCATTTCTCTTCCTTCCTCTCACTGATTCTGTCCCTGATGGAGAAAACGTTATCAAGGGGGACAGGATACATTACCTTGTTATTGCTACCTTTGCTCTTAGTTCTGGGAGATCCCCTCCCTCCACCTTCTTGTGAGCTTTTAGCTTTCTGTCTTCAGCATCTGCCCTGAAATGCTGAAAAAGCTGGGTTTTCAACATCCTAGTGTTTGATTACCTCCCATCCATTATTTCCAAACCCCCTGAAGTTTACCATCATCAAGGGAAAGGTAAAAAGCCAAAGGGTTATCACCTGGTGGCCGTGTTCACCAGATAAAAGAAACACAAGGTGGATGGTGGGATAGTGAAACATTACCTAATCCTGGGGTCACTGTGACCAGACCCCTGATACCTAACTCAGTAATATTTTCCCTGTTCCCCCGAAGTCATCAGTACCTACCATTAGGCCAGAGCTAGGCTGTAAATCTCTTGAGTGTGGGGATTCTGGGGGTCTCGCTCACTGCTCTATCCTTGTGTCCTCACAGTAGTCTAGCTCATAAATTTGTGCCTGGTAAGCATTTGTTAGATGTGTGGAGGAATTACACTCTTGATTCCAAACATTTAGATTTTATTTTAGTATATACCATGATTTAGAGAACTAGCCTTATTTTCCCCACCAATGATCAGTCTGTAACTTCAATGGCAAATGTCGAATAATTTATCCTTTTCCTATTGACTTAAAACACTACACTTACTGTATACTAAAATCACATATGTACTTGGTGCTCTTTCTGTACTTTTTATTCTGTTTGTGAATCTGTTGATCTATTTGATCCCATTACCATCACACTTTTAAAAGTTGTCTTTGATTATGTTCTTCCAATGGCCAATAATAAATTTACTTATTTTTAAAGAAGGATCTTGCTTTCATAGATGGTACAAGAAGATAGTTTGAATATTCTTGAGGCTCAGAGCCAAAATTACAGAATATCATAATACTGCATTCTGTTAACACACTGCAGTTAATATATACAGCACAGCTAGTCATTTTATTTCCGATTGTGATGTCCTATTTTAAAATTAAAAATATAGAATATATTAGAAGTACATTCTACTGAAGGTGCTTGTTTACTAAGTTAAAGGAACTTTTAACAGCTCACAACAATGTCCTTTTCTCTCTCTGGACAGTTGTGAGTGAGCTGGAAGATTGTCTTGAACTTCTGGTCTTTGAGAGAAGACTAGAAAGTAAAAGACATTGTTGAATATTATGCATATCTGGAATTGCTTCTTCATTACTAATTTTCAGAATCTTCTTGGCTATTCTCACCCGTTTATTATTCCTGATAAACCTTAAAATTATCATGCCAAATTCTGAAAGGGAAATCCTGCTGATGTTTTGACTAGAATAGAACTACATTCAATGATTAATTTGGGGAATTTTTAGGTCTTTGAAATATTGAATGTTTTCATCCAGGAGCATGATATGCTTTTTTTTTTTTTTTCTTACTCTGTTGTCTTTGATACCCCTTAATAAACATTTTCAGCTTCATATGAATCCTATGTCCTTCCTCTGTTGCTACCTCTCTTCCCTGCTTCCTCCCCCTTTCCTCCCTCTTTCCTTTTCTTCTTTCTCTCTCTCTCATTTCACTTGCAAATGGGTATTTTTTCCCCACTATCTTCTCAAAACTGGTTATTTATTTAAAAAATAATTATAGAATATCTATATAGTGCCAGTTTTATTCCAAGTAATCTAAGCCATTTAATTTTTATTGTGGTAAAATAAATATAATGTAAAATTTACCATTTGAAGCATTTTTAAGCATATAGTTTAGTGGAATTAAGTACATTCACATTGTTGTCCAGCTGCCACCACCAACCATCTTCATAACTTTCTCATTGGCTCAAACTGAAACTCTGCCTCAAGCCCTTGTCTTTTTTTTTTTTTTAATTTTTTTATTCTTATGTTAATCCCCATACATTACATCATTAGTTTTAGATGAAGTGTTCCATGATTCATTGTTTGTGCATAACACACAGTGCTCCATGCAGAACGTGCCCTCCTCAATACCCACCACCAGGCTAACCCATCCTCCCACCCCCCTCCCCTCTAGAACCCTGTCTGTCCTTCAGAGTCCATCGTCTTTCATGGTTCGTCTACCCCTCCGATTTCCCCCGCTTCATTCTTCTTCTTCTTTTTTTTCTTAACATATATTGCATTATTTGTTTCAGAGGTACAGATCTGAGATTCAACAGTCTTGCACAATTCACAGCGCTTACGAGAGCACATACCCTCCCCAGTGTCTATCACCCAGTCACCCCATCCCTCCCACCCCACCCCCCACTCCAGCAACCCTCAGTTTGTTTCCTACAATTAAGAATTCCTCATATCAGTGAGATCATATGATACATGTCTTTCTCTGTTTGACTTATTTCACTCAACATAATACCCTCCAGTTCCATCCACGTCGTTGCAAATGGCAAGATCTCATTCCTTTTGATGGCTGCATAATATTCCATTGTGTATATATACCACTTCTTCTTTATCCATTCATCTGTCGATGGACATCTTGGCTCTTTCCACAGTTTGGCTATTGTGGACATTGCTGCTATAAACATCAGGGTGCACGTACCCCTACGGATCCCTACTTTTGTATCTTTGGGGTAAATACCCAGTAGTGCAATTGCTGGATCATATGGTAGCTCTATTTTCAACTTTTTGAGGAACCTCCATACTGTTTTCCAGAGTGGCTGCACCAGCTTGCATTCCCACCAACAGTGTAGGAGGGTTCCCCTTTCTCCGCATCCCCCCCAACATCTGTCGTTTCCTGACTTGTTAATTTTAGCCATTCTGACTGGTGTGAGGTGGTATCTCTTTGAGGTTTTGATTTGGATTTCCCTGATGCCGAGCGATATTGAGCACTTTTTCATGTGTCTGTTGGCCATTTGGATGTCTTCTTTGGAAAAATGTCTGTTCATGTCTTCTGCCCATTTCTTGATTGGATTATTTGTTCTTTGGGTGTTGAGTTTGATGAGTTCTTTATAGATTTTGGATACTAGCCCTTTATCTGATATGTCATTTGCAAATATCTTCTCCCATTCTGTCAGTTGTCTATTGGTTTTGTTGACTGTTTCCTTTGCTTTGCAAAAGCTTTTTATCTTGATGAAGTCCCAGTAGTTCATTTTTGCCCTTGCTTCCCTTGCCTTTGGCGATGTTTCTAGGAAGAAGTTGCTTCGGCTGAGGTCAAAGAGGTTGCTGCCTGTGTTCTCCTTTAGGATTTGGATGGACTCCTGTCTCACATTGAGGTCTTTCAACCATTTGGAGTCTATTTTTGTGTGTGGTGTAAGGAAATGGTCCAGTTTCATTCTTCTGCATGTGGCTATCCAATTTTCCCAACACCATTTGTTGAAGAGACTGTCTTTGTTCCATTGGACATTCTTTCCTGCTTTGTCAAAGATGAGTTGACCATAGAGTTGAAGGTCCATTTCTGGGCTCTCTATTCTGTTCCATTGATCTATGTGTCTGTTTTTGTGCCAGTACCATGCTGTCTTGATGATGACAGCTTTGTAATAGAGCTGGAAGTCCGGAATTGTGGTGCCGCCGGCTTTCCTTTTCTTTTTCAACATTCCTCTGGCTATGCAGGGTCTTTTCTGGTTCCATACAAATTTTAGGATTATTTGTTCCATTTCTTTGAAAAAAGTGGATGGTATTTTGATGGGGATTGCATTGAATGTGTAGATTGCTCTAGGTAGCATTGACATCTTCACAATATTTGTTCTTCCAATCCATGAGCACGGAACGTTTTTCCATTTCTTTGTGTCTTCCTCAATTTCTTTCAGGAGTATTTTATAGTTTTCTGAGTAAAGATCCTTTGTCTCTTTGGTTAGATTTATTCCTAGGTATCTTATGGTTTTGGGTGCAATTGTAAATGGGATCGACTCCTTAATTTCTCTTTCTTCTGTCTTGTTGTTGGTGTATAGGAATGCCACTGACTTCTGTGCATTGATTTTATATCCTGCCACTTTACTGAATTCCTGTATGAGTTCTAGCAGTTTTGGGGTGGAGTCTTTTGGGTTTTCCACATAAAGTATCATATCATCTGCAAAGAGTGAGAGTTTGACTTCTTCTTTGCCAATTTGGATGCCTTTGATTTCTTTTTGTTGTCTGATTGCTGTGGTTAGGACTTCCAATACTATGTTGAATAGCAGTGGTGACAGTGGACATCCCTGCCGCGTTCCTGACCTTAGGGGGAAAGCTCTCAGTTTTTCCCCATTGAGAATGATCTTCGCTGTAGGTTTTTCATAGATGGCTTTTATGATATTGAGGTATGTACCCTCGATCCCTATACTCTGAAGAGTTTTGATCAAGAAAGGATGCTGTACTTTGTCAAAAGCTTTTTCTGCATCTATTGAGAGGATCATATGATTCTTGTTCTTTCTTTTGTTAATGTATTGTATCACATTGATTGATTTGTGGATGTTGAACCAACCTTGCAGCCCAGGGATAAATCCCACTTGGTCATAGTGAATAATCCTTTTAATGTACTGTTGGATCCTATTGGCTAGTATTTTGGTGAGAATTTTTGCATCCATGTTCATCAGGGATATTGGTCTGTAATTCTCCTTTTTGATGGGGTCTTTGTCTGGTTTTGGGATCAAGGTAATGCTGGCCTCATAAAATGAGTTTGGAAGTTTTCCTTCCATTTCTATTTTTTGGAACAGTTTCAGAAGAATAGGTATTAATTCTTCTTGAAATGTTTGGTAGAATTCCCCTGGGAAGCCATCTGGCCCTGGGCTTTTGTGTTTTGGGAGATTTTTGATGACTGCTTCAATTTCCTTAGTGGTTATAGGTCTGTTCAGGTTTTCTATTTCATCCTGGTTCAGTTTTGGTAGTTGATACATCTCTAGGAATGCCTCCATTTCTTCCAGGTTATCTAATTTGCTGTCATAGAGTTGCTCATAATATGTTCTTATAATTGTTTGTATTTCTTTGGTGTTGGTTGTGATCTCTCCTCTTTCATTCATGATTTTGTTGATTTGGGTCATTTCTCTTTTCTTTTTGATAAGTCTGGCCAGGGGTTTATCAATCTTGTTAATTCTTTCAAAGAACCAGCTCCTAGTTTCGTTGATCTGTTCTACTGTTCTTTTAGTTTCTATTTCATTGATGTCTGCTCTGATCTTTATTATTTCTCTTCTCCTGCTGGGTTTAGGCTTTATTTGCTGTTCTTTCTCCAGCTCCTTTAGGTGTAGGGTTAGGTTGTGTACTTGAGACCTTTCTTGTTTCTTGAGAAAGGCTTGTATTGCTATATACTTTCCTCTTAGGACTGCCTTTGCTGCATCCCAAAGATTTTGAATAGTTGTGTTTTCATTTCCATTGGTTTCCATGTATTTGTTTAATTCTTCTTTAATTTCCTGGTTGACCCATTCATTCTTCAGTAGGATGCTCTTTAGCCTCCATGTATTTGAGTTCTTTCCGACTTTCCTCTTGTGATTGAGTTCTAGTTTCAAAGCATTGTGGTCTGAAAATAGGCAGGGAATGATCCCAATCTTTTGGTACCGGTTGAGACCTGATTTATGACCTAGGATGTGATCGATTCTGGAGAATGTTCCATGGGCACTAGAGAAGAATGTGTATTCCGTTGCTTTGGGGTGGAATGTTCTGAATATGTCTGTGAAGTCCATTTGGTCCAGTGTGTCATTTAAAGTCTTTATTTCCTTGTTGATCTTTTGCTTAGACGATCTGTCCATTTCAGTGAGGGGGCTGTTAAAGTCCCCCACTATTATTGTATTGTTGTCGATGTGTTTCTTTGCTTTTGTTATTAATTGCCTTATATAATTGGCTGCTCCCATGTTAGGGGCATAGATATTTACAATTGTTAGATCTTCTTGTTGGATAGACCCTTTAAGTAGGATATAGTGTCCTTCCTCATCTCTTATTACAGTCTTTGGTTTAAAATCTAATTTGTCTGATAGAAGGATTGCCACCCCAGCTTTCTTTTGGTGTCCATTAGCATGGTAAATGGTTTTCCACCCCCTCAGTTTCAATCTGGGGGCGTCTTTGGTTCTAAAATGAGTCTCTTGCAGACAGCATATCGATGGGTCTTGTTTTTTAATCCAGTCTGATAGCCTGTGTCTTTTGATTGGGGCATTGAGCCCATTTACATTCAGGGTAACTATTGAAAGATAGGAATTTAGTGCCATTGTATTGCCTGTAAGGTGACTGTTACTATATACTGTCTGTGCTCCCTTCTGGTCTATGTTGCTTTTAGGCTCTCTCTTTGCTTAGAGGACCCCTTTCAAGATTTCCTGTAGGGCTGGTTTTGTGTTTGCAAATTCCTTTAGTTTTTGTTTGTCCTGGAAGCTTTTTATCTCTCCTTCAATTTTCAATGACAGCCTAGCTGGATAGAGTATTCTTGGCTGCATATTTTTCTCATTTAGTGCTCTGAATATATCCTGCCAGTCCTTTCTGGCCTGCCAGGTCTCTGTGGATAGGTCTGTTGCCAATCTAATGTTTCTATCCTTGTAGGTTACATATCTCTTCTCCCGAGCTGCTTTCAGGATTTTCTCTTTGTCTATGAGACTCGTAAGTTTTACTATTAGATGTCAGGGTGTTGACCTATTTTTATTGATTTTGAGAGGGGTTCTCTGTGCTTCCTGGATTTTCATGCCTGTTCCTTCCCCAAATTAGGGAAGTTCTCTGCTATAATTTGCTCCATTATACCTTCTGCCCCTCTCTCTCTTTCTTCTTCTTCTGGGATCCCAATTATTCTAATGTTGTTCCGTCTTATGGTATCGCTTATCTCTCGAATTCTGCCCTCGTGATCCAGTAGTTGTTTATCTCTCTTTTTCTCAGCTTCTTTATTTTCCATCATTTCATCTTCTATATTACTGATTCTCTCTTCTGCCTCATTTATCCTAGCAGTTAGCGCCCCCATTTTTGATTGCACCTCATTAATAGCCTTTTTGATTTTTACTTGGCTGGATTTTAGTTCTTTTACTTCTCCAGAAAGGGTTTCTCTAATAACTTCCATATTTTTTTCAAGCCCAGCTAGTATCTTTAAAGTGATGATTCTGAACTCTAGATCTGACATCGTACTAATGTCCGTATTGAGTAGGTCCCTGGCAGTCGGTACTACCTCTTGTTCTTTTTGTTGAGGTGATTTTTTCCATCTTGTCATTTTGTGCAGAGGAGAATAGATTAATGGGAGAACAAAATGCTAGCAGAGTAACAATGTCCCCAGAAAATATACTCTAAAGAAATCAGAAAAGACCTGAAGCAGTGGGAAAAGAAAGGGAAAGAGAGAAAAAAGAGAAAGAAAAAAAAGAAAAAGAAAAAGATAAAGATAAAAACAAAAACAAACAAAACAAAACAACAAGAACAACAAAAAAAACAGAATGTGATCAAATATGATCAGTCTGGTATATAGATCAGTGCCACACACTAGATTTGGGGTGTATTTTGGTCTGTTAGAAGAAAGTGCCTCCCAAAATTTTAAAGAAAGAAAAACTTATATATGTACAAAAATAAGGGTTGATATGATGAAGGGATGGAATATGACTGTAAAGATGGAAATTATAAAAAATTTTATAAAAGGAATTGATAAGAAGTTGTTTGAAAAAAGAAAGAAGAGGATTTAAAAAAAGAAAAAAGAAAAAAAAAAGGGAGAGGATGTGATCAGGCAGGGGAATAGAAAACACCATATACTAGAGATTTAGGGTATATTTTAATCTGTTAGAAGAAACTATCTCAAAATTTTAAAGAGAAAACAACTATATATATAAGCCAAAAATACGGGTAACTACTATGAAGGGATAGAATATGACTCTAAAAATGAAAAATAGGGGCACCTGGGTGGCTCAGTCGTTAGGCGTCTGCCTTCGGCTCAGGTCATGATCCCAGGGTCCTGGGATCGAGCCCCGCATCGGGCTCCCTGCTCGGCGGGAAGCCTGCTTCTCCCTCTCCCACTCCCCCTGCTTGTGTTCCCTCTCTCGCTGTGTCTCTCTCTGTCAAATAAATAAAATCTTTAAAAAAAAAAAAAATGAAAAATAAAAATGTTTTTTTTAAAAAAAGGGATTGATAAGATGTTGGTTGAAAAGGGAAAAAGAAAAATTCAAAAAGAAAAAAAAAGAAAAAAAGACAGTTAAAAAAAAATTAACTTTGAAAGACTAAAGAATCATGGTAAAAAAGCCATGAATTCTATGTGCAGTAGTCCCCTAGCGCTGGAGTTCTGCCATTCTCATTGATCGGTAAACTTGGTCTTGGCTGGCTGTTCTGCTGATCTTCTGGGGAGGGGCCTGTTGCCGTGGTTTCCAAATGTCTCTGCCGGAGGCGGAATTGCCCCGCCCTTGCCCCCTCCTGGCTAAGTAATCTGCTCGGGTTTGCTCTCCGGGGCTTTTGTTCCCTGTGAGCTTTCCGTACAGCTTTGGAGGCAGAGAGTGAAAATGGCGGCCTCCCAATCTCTGCCCTGGAGGAGCCGAGAACTCGGGGCCCCGCTCCTCAGTGAGCCCCCAGAGAAAAGCCGTCAGTCACTCCCGTCTCCCCGGTCTCCGGCCACACTCCGTGCTCACCCGGCCTGTGACCGCGCGTTTCTATCTCTGGCACCAGACCCCGGGTGGAGTCTCCAAACCCAGCAGATCCCTGCAGTGCACTCCCGCGTGCCTCCTCCCAGGGGAGGAAGGTGAGTCTCCCCGGATCTGCAGCTTGTTGGGTCCCTGCTAGAGCAGCAGTGGCCCGACTGTGCTGCGCGGATCACAGTTTATGGCAACCCCGAGCTGAGAGCCCCCGCCTGGGCTCCGCCTCTGCAGCCGGCTTCCCTGCTCCGATACCTGGGAGCTCTGTCACACTCAGGCACCCCCGGTCTTTCTGTGACCCGTGCGTCCTGAAACCACACTGTCCCGGAGGGTTCCACCCCCCGCTTAGCCACCAGAGTGACGTCCCTCGGCGGAGCAGACTTTTAAAAGTTCCGATTTTGTGCTCCGCGGCTCTATCACTTGCCAGAAGCGGCCGACGGAGGCCCCTCCCCCGCCGTCTATCCTCCCGAATATCGCCTCGGATTCACTTCTCTGCACGTCCTACCTTCCAGAAAGTGGTTGCTTTTCTGTTCAGAGAGTTGTTGCTATTACTTTCTTCGATCTCCTCTTGGGTTTGTAGGTGTTCAGAATGGTTTGATCCCTATCCAGCTGAATTCCTGAGAGGAGACGAAATCCAGGTCTCCTACTCCTCCGCCATCTTGCTCCACTCCTCTCAAGCCCTTGTCTTTTGAGTAACCAGTGTGATCAGACATTTTTAGAAAACTCTGCTATTAGTTTGAATTGTGTTACAATTGATTTTTTGGTTTGTTTTCAAGATATATACTTGTGTTTTATGCAAATACAGATAAGTCTATCTATCTCCTTTTTAATAGGTGCCTCATTTACTTTTCTTGCATTATTGCAATGGTACATGGAACTTCCACCGTAATCTTAAACAACAGAAGTGATTATGGGCATCTTTGTCTGTTGTCTATTTTAATGAGATTGCCTTTAGCATTCAAAGAAAATGACAGGTATTTTGTTATTTGGTGGCTTACCATTTGATATGGATATTCTTTACTAAATTATAGAAGTTTATTTCAATCCCTATTTTGTTGGGAGATTTTTTATTAATCAGGGATGGATGCCCTATTTTATAAAATAATTTTCTGCCTTGATTGAATTAGACAAAATTTTTACTATTTAGTCCTAGTAATGTGGAACTATTTTTGCATTCTTAAACTTCATTTTGTTGTAGCTATGGATCTCTTAATATGCTGCTTTGTTAGGCTTGTTTAAATGTTATTTAGATCTTTATGGCTGTACTTAGAAGTGAGATTTCTGAGAGAGGAATTTTATTTTTTTATTCTACAAGTTTCTTATTTGTATTTTTTCTCTTTCATTTGTTTTTTTCTTATTTAAATTTGCTAAATTTTGTCTTCTGCTTAATTGGCCATTTCAAAGAACTAGTTCTTAGATATATGAGTTCTACTATGTTTTCTAGTGTATTAATTTCTCCTTTATTGTAATTATTAATTCCTTTTCTATAGATTTTGGACTTCCTGTTTTTAATGTTTTATTATTTCTTATTTAATAATAAAAGCATTTAAGACTATGAATATTCATCTGAATACAGCTTTGACTGCATTCTGTGAAATGTGCCATTTATTGTGGTTGGAGCAATTTTCTAAATTGTCTCAATGTATAGATTTTACTTCCAACCTGACCCAAGAGCTACTTTGGAAAGAGTTTAAAATTTTCTGGTGATAGAATGGTGAGAACACATAGCCTGTACAAAGTCTACTTTTGAACATTTTCTGAGACTTTCTTTGTAGACAGATAGAAAACGGATATTGTCTAGGTCTTTCTAGTTTATTTAACATGTGAAATGTGTTAGTTTACCTTTTTTTGTCAGTTCTTCCTTGAAATTTTTATAGCAATTGCTTTATGTATTTTGATGCCAGTACATAAAGGGTTTTGACCATTGTGTGTTTATCGGTTCTGTCTTTACCAGGTGGTTGCATTTTGTGTGAGGGAGGTATTCCTGAAGACTTTGCAAACCCACAATTGATTTCTCATTGGAATAAATGTGTGGTGTGTGGGAGAGGGTGTTCTTGGTGTGCATGAATCTTCAAGCACTACAGTGTATTTTTTGCCTTAACGAGTCTTTGTTTTTCTATTTTCTTCTGCTATGTTTTTCAAAAGACTTTTATCATAATGGCTTTTTAAAATCTTTCTTATAATATTGTATCGTATCTAACTCTTACTTAAGTTTTTGTAGTTACCATTAAGCAATAGTAATTGTATTATTTAGCAAACATTCTTATAAATGTGCAAATAGTTTAACATTCAAGTTTAACAATTACATTTTATTATAGACTTATTTTTACTGAATACTATAGTAAAACAATAAGTACCCACTAAAATCATCTGCAGAAGTTCTAGCATTTAACAGCAATATAGGTCCCAGGTGGTGGGTATATTTGTTTTCTGCTAACATGGTGCCATCATGTGGCAACATCAATCATCATCATCACCATTATCATTGTCACAACAAACACTATGTAATACGTATGCAAGGCTGTGTTCTAAGTACTTTAAATATATTAACTCACTTAATTCTCTTAATATCATATAAGATGGTGATTATTATTATTCCCACTTCATAGATGAAGAAACCAAGACACAAATAGATAAAGCCACTTGTCTAGGTTACACAGCTTATAAATGGTACAGCTTGTAAATGACAGGATTAAAACACAGACAGCTTGGCTCTGGAGTCCACACTCCTGAGTACCATGCTATGCTCTCTTCACAGTTTACAATTCACTTGGTTGGAAAGCTCTGTAATTTTGCTATGTTTTTCAAGAACTAAAAATGCTGGGCTTTGCATTATTTCAAAATTTGCACATAAAGTACAATTTTCTTAAGATGTTTATATCCTACTATTTAACTTACCTAATTCAAAATCACACACATTGTAACTATACTGTTTTGCTAAATTGCATTACAGAAAGCTTGCCTAAATTTATATCTATATTATAATCTTACTACCATTATTAAAAAGAGATCTTTGTCAGGCACCTGGGTGGCTCAGTCTGTTAAGTTGTCTGCCTTTAGTTCAGGTCATGATCCTGCAGTCCTGTGATCAAGTACCACATCGGGCTCCCTGCTCAGTGGGAAGTCTGCTTCTCCCTCTATCCCTCAACCCGTTCTCATGCTCTCTCTCTCTCTCAAATAAATACATAAAATCTTAAAAATATAAAAAAGTAGAGATATTTGTTAACAAGGGGAAATGTAAAGGGACCTGTTGTTTTCATTTGCATCTTTTATTTGAATTAAAAACAACTTTCTTTTCTTTTTTTCTTTTTCCAAGATTTTATTTATTTGACAGAGAGAGATACAGCGAGAGAGGGAACACAAGCAGGGGGAGTGGGAGAGGGAGAAGCAGGCTTCCCGCTGAGCAGAGAGCCCGATGCGGGGCTCGATCCCAGGACCCTGGGATCACGACCTGAGCTGAAGGCAGATGCTTAAAGACTGAGCCACCCAGCTGCCCCTAAAAATAACTTTCTTGACCTTAAGTGGCTCTTCTGTAGATTTCCTGCCTATGTCATTTTTTCTTCTGGGATGTGAGTATTTTTCTCTTTGATTTCTGAAAATTCTTTCTATTTTAAAGATATCAACTAATCCTCCAAATTTAAGGCACCTTGACAAAATAGTACAGTTGCATTCAGTACGATTCTGAATTATGTTTGTTGTAACTTTTTTGTTTGCCTTTGTGGCTGAATTTTCTTTCTGAGTTTTTATTCAGTTGATAGAAAATTTACACTTTCATGTTATCAAGTCAGTTGCTGATTCCCTTTGTGGGCATTCCTCCTACCTCAAGAGCTTGATAAATGTTTAATAATATTTGTTCTATTTTTTTAATGATACAATTTTGTTTCCTTTAACTCTTTGTTCCAGCTGGGATTTCTGTTTGTGTGTGGCAAAAGGAGAAATTCTCATTGTGAATCTTTACACTCCCCTTGCAGTTGTTAGCTAACACAATTTATTAAAATCAGTATCTCTGATTTTAGATACACCTTTAATTAAATTGATGTACACAGCAGATGCCATTTCTCAATTATTAGTTCTGTTCTACCAATTCCCTTTGCCTATTTTAATATAATATCACAGTGTTTATTGCACCCTGAGATAGCTGTTGAAGGCTAGTCTGACTCCACTGGTATTATTCTTTGACAGCCATATCTATTTATCCTTCCAGTTTCATCTTAAAAGACAGGTTGCAGAGGCATTTAGAGCATGGGCCCTGGAGCTGGACTTGTCAAGTTCAAACTGAGTTAGCCTACCTGCCCGAAAACTTTGGGCAGATTGCTTAACCTCTCTTTATGCCTTGGCTTCCTCACTTGTGAATAGTAGTAATATCTTCCATGATAACAATAGGAGTATCTTCTCCATGGGGCTCTGGTGAGGGCTAACGGAGTTACAACAACCCTGGACCCTATTAGAACTGTACACCTGCTCCTGTGAGAGGTAGGAGCTTTCGACTCACCAGTACTCCCAGGCTTGTGACAACAGATACAGGGATTATCTTCTACAGACTGTTTACTCCTGGCACAACTTTCTAGGAGCACTTACTGACTCATCCTTTATTCTACTCTGTCAAAGTTTGATGCGTTAGAAACTACAGCATTTTGAAAAGCTTGCAGACCAGCACAAGGTGGTTTCTTTTGCTTTCTTATCAAGCACATGCTGTTCGTGAACAAATTTGGAACTTGCTCTTCTTTCCTTATCTTTCAAGACTAGATAACTATTAACAGAACTTATCCAATAAATATTTGTCGTTTTTTTCATATGCCACACATAGTGTTCATGTAGATGCTTTATAGATGTTGTAATTCTTTTGTTATTATGAATTGGATTACTTTACAAAATGTTTTGTAATTCATTATTACTAGTGTTAAAGTTACAATTTTTTTGAATACATGTTTTAGCAAGCCACATTACTCTTTTTCTTTTCCTTTCATAACTTCTACTGAGTTATTTTTCTTATTATCATTCCCCAATATTTGTCTGGTTTAGAAACTGTACTTTCTTTTTCTATTCTTTTAGCATCTTCCTTAAATTTTTAATGACATATTTGACTTAGGTTTAAAGTTAAGGAATGTCTTTGTCCTCTTCCCAAACATATGAAGACCTTAGAGTAGGTTTAACATTGTTCTCCCCCTGCCATCTTCCATATTTTTATTATTTCGTGGCTCCACCTTAGTTTTTTTTTTTTAATGTTCTCTTTTGAAATAATTATAGATCCCCAGGAAGTTGCAGAGATAGTAGAGAGAGGTCCTTGTATCTTCCATGGCATTCCCTGTAAAACTTACATCTTATGTAACTATAGCGCAATATCAAAACCGGGAAGTTGACACTGGTACAATGTCTGTTTACAGTTCTGGGTCATTTTATCACATGTGTAGTTGTGTGTGACCACCCCTGGAATCAAAATATGGAACAGACCAACCACCATAAATATCTCCCTTGTGATATTCCTTTTCGTCTGACTCTCACCCCTCTTCTTCCCCTAGCCCCTGGCAACCACTAATGTGTTCTCCATCTCAACCACTGTATCATTTTGAGACTGTCATATAAGTGAGATCCTACAGCATGTGACCTTCTGAAATTGGCTCTTTTTACATATCACAATGTCCTTGAGATCTGTCCGTGTTGTTGAGTGTATTAGTAGTTCATTCCTCTTTGTCGCTAAGTAGTGTACCACCATTTTGTTTCTATTCCCCTAACATTTGTGGTTATTATTGTTACTACCCTTAGATTTATTGAGATGTTTACCAGTTTCTCTACTTACCATTATTTCTTGCATCCCTATACTTCCTTCTGAGTTCAAATTCCTACTTTGTAGAAGTACTACAGCCTTTAGTAAGTCTTTCAGTGGGGGTTTATTCTTTCCATCTTTGTTTATCCAAAATTATCCCTAATCCCCCTTACTCTGAATGGTAGTTCAGTTTGATAGATTTTTCTAGATTCAAAGTTATTTTTTCACAAAACTTTGAGGATATCATACCTGACTTCCATTGTTATCAAAAAGTCCCATCAATCTATTCTTTATTTACAGGTAATTTTGTTGACCCTCCTTTGCTGAATACTCATTCCCTGCTTTTTAAGATTTTCTTATTGCCTTTTCACTCCCACAGTTTCATCACAATGTTTTTAATTGTGCATTTATTTTTATTTATCTTATTCTCATCTCAGAACAAATTTCCAAAATAAAGATTTGTGTTTTTTTTTCAAAGTACAGAAAATTCTTAGCCAACGTTTCTTTAGTGTTATCCTCTTTCCTATATTCTTTCTCTAAAGTCAGGAACAAATTACGTACAGTAAAATTTACCTTATTTAGACATAATGTTTGGTGAATATTGACATCCATAGTCATGTAACCACCACTGTGATCTATAACAGACTATTTCCATTGTCCCAAGAAGTTCCCTTGTTTCCTTTACAGTTTATGCCCTATTTCCATCCCATCCCTGACAACCATTCATCTAACTGATGTCTACAGTTTCACCTTTTCCAGATCATCATATAAACGGAGTCGTACTGTGTAGAATCTTTGTGTCTGGCCTTTTTTTTTTCCCCTCAGCATAATGCACTTGAGGTTTGTTGATAATGTTGCATGAAGTAGTTCCTTCCTTCTTATTCCTATGTAGTATTTCATCATAGGGCTATACCACCATTTGTTTATGCATTTACTGGTTGATGGACATTTGGGTTGTTTCCTGGTTTGTGCAGTTATGAGTAAGGCTGCTATGGACATTTGTGAACAGGTCTTTAAGGGACATATGTTTCATTTCTCTTGGGTAAATATATGGGATTGAAATTGCTGTGTCATATGGTAATTGTGTGTTTAATTTTATAAGAAACCATCAGACTGTTTTCCAAAGTGGACATGGCATTTTCTATTCCCACCACCACCTATGTGTAGAGATATATTTGCTCCATATCCTCACCAGCACTTAATATTGACGACTAAAAAAAATTGTCCATTCTAATAATGTAGTGGTATCTCACTGTACTTTTAATTTGCATTTCCCTAATGACCAATTACATTGAGCATCTTCTGATGTATCTATTTTGTTATCTGTATATCTTCTTTGGTGAAGTGTTTGTTCAAATATTTTTCTCAATTTTTAAAAATAGACTTTTAAAACTGTTTATTTTGAGAGTTATTTAAATATTCTGAATATGAGTCCTTTATCAGATATATGTTTTGCAAATATTTTCTCCTAGTATTTGGCTCATTCTTTTCCTTAACTGTCTTTTTTTTTTTTCACGTTAACATTCTTAGTTTTTTGATCCTCTCATGAAAAATCTACACAACCAGATAAAGCCACTGCAGCATCTTTACTCCTTCTGTTGTCCAATCTCCAGCTCACTTTTTGCCAGCACCAACATTGGCTTTTGCAGTCCCCCTGACTTTCTTCATTCTGTTCTTGCGTACCTTTCGCTGTTTTCTTGATGTCTTTTTCTTCTCATACAGGCGATGTCTTGCAAGTCTGTGTTTGGGTTCATTTTTCTTTGCATAATCCAAGGAATCATATATCATGCCAAAGCCGGTTGTCTTGCCACCACCAAAATGGGTTCTGAATCCAAACACAAATATGACATCTGGTGTGGTCTTGTACATTTTGGCTAGTTTTTCCCGAATTTCTGTCTTAGGTACTGTTGCCTTTCCAGGGTGAAGAACATCAATGACCATCTGTTTCCGCTGAAGTAGTCGGTTAGTCATGAACTTCCTGGTCTGGATAGTTACTGTGTCGTTAGGATAACTGCATGGCTCTGGGGAGACTCACCATGATCTTAACTGTCTTTTGAGAAGGAGATGTTTTTAATCTTGATGAAGTCTATCTTTTTATGTTCTTTCATGGTCAGTACTTTTTGTTTCCTGTGTAAGAAATCTTACCTTTCCCATGATCACAAAGATTTTCTCTTATGATTTATTCCAGAAGTTTTATAGTTTAGATTTTATGTTTAGGTCTGTGACCTAATTTTTGTACCTGTGGTGAGGTAAGTAAGCACTGAAGATCCTTTTCCCACTTCCAACAAATTTTGACATGTTACATTTTCATCTCTATTTAGTTCAAAACACACTATAATTTATAATTTTATAATTTCCCTGATTTCTTCTTTGAGCCATGTATTTTTTAGAAGTGTTTCATTTTGTTTTCACATATTTGGAGGATTTTCCAGATTATCTTTCTGTTACTGATTTCTTTTTTTTTTTTAATTTAACACTACATCAAAAACTAATGATGTAATGTATGGTGTTTAACATAACATAATAAAAAAAAGAAAATATTTTTATCATGGTAATTTTCAAACAAAATTAGAAAATTGATTTCTAATTTAATTTTATTACAGTCAGAGGATGTATTTTGTATGACACAGATATTTTAAATTTATTGAACCTTATTTCATTGTTCAGAATATGATCTATTTGGGTAAGTATTCCATGTACTGAAAAAGAATGTAAAAATCTTGCTGTTTTTGCCAGAGTGCTCTGAGGATGTCAGTTACATCAAATTGATTTATATTGTTGTTCAGATCTTCTATGTATTTGCCGATTTTCTTTTTGTTCTGTGAGTTATTTAAATGGGTTTTGAAATAAATTATTACTGTGGATTTGTCTATTTCTCCTTGTGACTTGTTTAGTTTTTGCTTCATGAGTTTTGAAGATCAGTTATTAGGCACATATTGTTTAGGATTGTCATGTGCTCTTCATGAAATGACCCCTTTATCATTAGGAAATGATTTTATTTACCCTTGGTAATATTCTTTGCTCTAAAATATACTTTGTCTGATTTTAATATATCTACCCTAGATTTCTTTTCATTAGTGGTAGCATCCTTTTACTTTTACCTATTTATGTCTTAATATTTGAAGTGTTTTCTTGTAGGCAGCAAACACATGAGTTTTGATTTTTAAAATCTAATCTGATAGTCTGTGTTTTTTAATTGGTGTATGTAGGCAATTTACATTTAATATAATTATTAATATGGTTAAATTTAAACTGATAATCTTGCTATTTATTTTCTCTTTGTCTCATTTATTTTTTGTTCCCTTTTTCTTCTGCTTTCTTTTGGATTGAAGGTTTGTGTGTGTGTGTGTGCGTGCACGCACGTGTGTGATTCCATTTTGTCTCCTTTGTTAGTGTATAATACATAACTCTTTGTTTTGTTATTTCAACTTTAGGGTTTATAATATAGATCTTTAACTTATGACAGACTATTTTCAAGTAATATTATACCATTTTACATATGAAAACTTTACAATAGTATACTGCCATTTCTCTTCTCCCTACCCTTGTGCTATTGTGAGATACAGTTTATTTTTACATGTTATAAACCCTATTCTACATTGTCATATTTTATACAGACAATTATGCTTTTTGAAAAACAGCTTTACTTAGGTATTATTTACCCAGTGGAAATACACAACTGAATGGTTCTCAGTAAGTTTGTAGAGTTGTACAATTATTACCACAGTCCATTTCTGCCATCCCTCAAATGTCCCTCATACTCATTTTCAGTTAACCCCCATTACAACTTCAGCTCTAGGCAATAATTAATCTGCTTTCTGTCTCTATAAATTACATTTTCTGGCATTTCACAACACATCATCTTTGTGTCTAGCTTTTTCACTAAATATAATGCTCTTGAGATCCATCCATGATGTTGCGCGATCGTTGGATTGTTACTTTTATTGCTGAGTAATATTTCATTGTATGGATGTACATAGTTCATTTTTCCATTTGTCCACTGAAGAACATTTAGATTGTTTCAGTTTTGGGCTATTACAAGTAAAGCTGCTGTGAACATTCATGTCAATTCTTACGTGAACATGTTTTTAATTTTCTAGGATTAACACTCAGGATTATGATTTCTCAATTGTATGGTAGTGTATGTTTAACTTTCTAAGAAACTGCCATATTTTTTTTCTGAATGCTCTCCCATTTTGCATTCTAGCCAGCAATATCTAAGAGGTCTAATTGCTCCACATTTTTGTAAGCACTTAGTATGGTCAGCATTAATTTTAGCTATCCTAATAGGGATACAGTGGTATCTCATTCTGGCTTTAGTTTGTATTTGTCCAATGGCTAGTGAAGTTGAACATGTGCTTACTTGCTGTTTATCCATTTTTATGAAGTTTTTATTCAAATCTTTGCCCATTTTCTATTTGGATTTTTTTGTTTTCTTATTGTTGAGTGTAGAGAATTCTCTATATGTTATAGGTACGCCTACTTTCTAGGATGTATGATTTGCCAGTATTTTCTCCTAGTCTGTAGTTTGTATTTTCATTCCATTCACAGGGTCTTCCATAGAACAAAAGTTTTTAATGTTCAACTTACCAAATTATTTTTAGTGAATCTTGCTTTTGGTGTCATGTCTAAGAACTCTTCGCATAAATCTGAGTCACAAAGATTTTCTCCAGTATTTTCTTCTAAAAAATTTATGGTTTAACATTTGTTATATAAATGACCAAAAGATGGCTTTTGTTTATGGGCCCCCCCCACGTCATTTATTTCTTCACTGCAGGCTGAAACTTATCAGCTCCAAAGCCATTGGTGCCAAACCCATTGTTGTAAGTTTTTGCACACCCTAATATTTTTAAAAATTTTTTATTGTTATGTTAATCACCATATATTACATCATTAGTTTTTGATGCACACCCTATTATTTTAAAAAATAGCCCTAAACAAGCATATGTAGAGCCTGTTGGCTGTGCATACCCTGTGAAACCTTACCCAGCATCTGCTGAACATTAATTAGTAACATTATAAAACCCCAAAGAGCTCTCTGACCAAGAGGCTCTCTGCTGTGTGGCCGAGTGACACCACCTAGGCATGCAAGGCCCCTCTCTGATTCTCCCCTTTCCCAGGGGTCCCCTTGCCCTCCTCCCACCTGTTTGATGGCCGCCTTACTGTAAACCTCTGGATGGTTTTGTATTGTGAGAGAGTTCCCCATATCCAACCTCCACCCAGTAAAGTCTGTGTCAGGTCTTTTCATGGCCATGTCTTTTCCATTAATCAGCCCCCAAATTCCTTGAACTCCCTACAACATTTTACATTTAGATCTATGATCCCCAATGAGTTAATTATTTTTGTATAAGTGTGATTTATTATTATTATTATTTTATTTTTTTGCTAAGAGTTCTATTTGTACCAATACTATTCAGTTAAGAGTATCTCTTCTCCTTTTAATTACTTTTGCATCTTCATTGAAAATCAGGAAGCCATGCTTGTTTGGGTCTATTTCTGGACTCCATATTCTGTTCCATTATTTTATTCTTTTTTTTTTTTTTAAAGATTTTATTTATTTGAGAGAGAGAGAATGAGAGAGAAAGAACACATGAGAGGGGATAGGGTCAGAGGGCGAAGCAGACTCCCTGCCAAGCAGGGAGCCCGATGCGGGACTCGATCCCGGGACTCCAGGATCATGACCTGAGCCGAAGGCGGTCGCTTAACCAACTGAGCCACCCAGGTGCCCCATCCATTATTTTATTCTTTTTGATACTATTGTGAATGGAATTGTTTTCTTAATTTCATTTTTGGATTCTTCATTACTAGTATGTAGAAATAAAACTGGTATTTGTATGCTGATCTTAGATTCTGTGACCTTGCTAAAATTGTTAGATATTATATTGTATTACAATGTTATGCTTTCTTTTTTTATTACTTGTTATTTTCTACATATATTATCATGTCATTTATCAATAAAAACAGTTATATTTCTTCCTTTCTAATTTGAATGCCTTTCTTTTCTTTTTTTTTTTTATTACGTTAGTCACCATACAGTACATCATTAGTTTTTCATGTAGTGTTTTCTTTTCTTTCTTTCTTTCTTTCTTTTTTTTTTTTTTTTGGACACTTTATTTTACTGTCCAGACTATACAGTATGATGTTGAATAGATTTATTGAAAGCAGACATTCATGCCTAGTTCATGATCTTAGGTGAGAATCAGTCTTTCACCCTTCAGTATATGCAAGCTGTATATTTTTCATATATGCTCCTTATTGTATTCCTGCATAAACCACAAGATAAGAATACACTTGGTGTAGTATGTAATTTGTTGATATGTTGGTAAATTCAATTTGATAATATTATGTTCAATATTTTTGTATTTATATTCATGATGGATGTTGGTCTGTACTTTTCTTTCACTGTAATGTCTTTGCCTTTGTTATCAGGGTAATTCTGGCCTCAATGAATGAGTTGGGGAATGCTTCCTTTTCTATATCTTGAGAAAATTTGTGAAGAATTGGTAATATTTCTTCTTTAAATATTTGATAATATTCTGTAGTGAAGCCAACTTAGCCTTGGGTTTTCTTTGGGTGAAGATTTCAATTATTAATTCAATTTCTTTACTTGTAGGTCTTTTCAGGTTTTTTTTTTCTTTTTGAATGAGTTTTTGGAATATCTTTCTAAGAATCTGTTAATTTCATCCAGGTTATCTATTTTTTTTGGCCTAAAGTTGCTCATAATATTATAATTCTCTTGTTTTTTGTAGAGTTAGTAATATGTTCCCTCTTTCAGTCTTGATTTTGCTTGTTTCCTTTTTCTCCATTCTTTTCTTGATTGGTTATTCTAAAGGTTGTCAGTTTTGTTGATCTTTTCAAAGAACCAACTTTTGGTTTCATTGTTTTTCTGTTTCCTGTCATTTATTTTACTCTTCTTTTCCTAGTTTCTTAATGTAGATGTCAATTATTAATTTGAGACTTTTTTCTTTTCTGTTTTAGGCATTTAATGCCAGCTCTAACTGCATTTCATAAATGTAATATATTGTGCTTTTGTTTTCATTCAATTCCAAATATTTTATAGTTACCCTTATGACTATTTCTTTGAGCCATCAATCATATGGAAGTATATTATTTAAATTCCACGTAACTGGGTTTCTCCAGATTTCTTTTTGTTGTTGATTTCTGATTTAGTTCCATTGTGGTTAGAGAATACACTTTGTATAATTTTAATCCATTTGAGTTTATTGAACATAAATTTTTTTTGTTATATGCCTAACATATAGCCCATTCTGGAGAATGTTCCATGTCTGCTTTAAAAGAATATGCATTCTCTAGTAATAAACACATGATGTGTTTAATTACATTAAGTTGGTTGATAGTGTTGTTCAAGTCTTTTACATCATTACTGATTTTCTGTATAGTTGTTCTGTCAATGATTGAGAGTGAGTTATTGAAATCTCTAATTATTGCATTGTTTATTTCTCCTTCAGTTCCATCATTTTTTGATTCATGTATTTTGAGGCTTTTTAATTAGTTGCATATAAACTTGTAATTGTTCTATCTTTATGGTATATATTGACCCTTTTATCATTATGAGATATTCCTCTTTATCTCTAGTAATATTTCTTGTTTCAAAGTTTATTTTGTCGTAGATTAGTATAGCTACTCTAGCTCGCTTGTTACTTAGCATTGTAAACGTTTATCCATCCTTTACTTTCTACCTATTTGTATCTGAATTTAAGGTGTGTTTTCCATAGACAGCATACAGTTGGCTTTTTCTTTTTAAAAAATTCCAATGTGATAATCTTTGCCTTTGGATTGGGGCATTTAAACTATTCATGTCAATGTAATTTATTTATATGGTTGGATTTACACAGGTCATTTTTCTTCTTGGCTTCTGTGTCTCCCACCTTTTTTGTTCCTCAATTCCTGATTTAATGCCTTCTAGTGTGTTACATAAATATTTCAAGTTTCTATTTTAATTCCTCTGTAGATTTTTTTTACTATATTTTTTGTTGTTTTCTTAGTGGTTGTTATAAAGATTATTGTATGCACCTCAATTTATCACAATCTTCATCATATTAATACACTCAATTTTAATAAAATATAGAAACTGCTGCAATTCCTATCCCCTCTTTATACTAATCATATACATTACATCAATATATGTTAAAATGCAGCAATACAATGTTATAATCATTGCTTTATGCAATGTACATTTTTAAAACAAGAGAAGATAACAATGTATTTATGTATTTATATGTAAATAATAAATATAATATATTAATCTTTTATATTGATCTACATATTTACCATTTCCAGTGATTTTCATTTCATCTGTGTATTCAAATAACTGACATCATTTCCTTTTAGCCTGAAAGACTTCCTTTGTTATTACTTGTAATATAGGTCTGCTAGCAACATATGCTCTCAATCTTTATCTGGGAGTATCATTCTTTCACATTCAGTTTTTTTTTTTTTTAAAGATTTTATTTATTTATTTGAGACAGAGAGAATGAGAGAGAGAGAGAACACATGAGAGGGGGGAGGGTCAGAGGGAGAAGCAGACTCCCTACCAAGCAGGGAGCCTGATGCAGGACTCGATCCAGGGACTCCAGGATCATGACCTGAGCCGAAGGCAGTCGCTTAACCAACTGAGCCACCCAGGCACCCCTCACATTCAGTTTTTAAAGGATAGTTTTGCTGAATATAAAGTTATTTGTTGACAGGTTTTTCTTTCAGCACTTTTTATGTCACCCCACTGCCTTCTGGCCTCCATTGTCTCCGATGAGAAGTTTATTGTTAATCTATGTTTTTGGGAGGGCAGCTGCTTTTGCAGTAGAATGGGGCTGTGGCCAGGGTGGTTCTGTCTTCACTTCCAGCCTTTTGGAATTCTGCCTCAAGCCTCAGAATATGATCCCAAGCTGGTGGTGGCTGGAGCTTGGAGGAAATAATATAAAAGTGGCCCACACATGGTAAGCTGAAACCAACATGACTGGGACCAGGACTAAAGTGTCTCTGGATCACCAGGCCAGTGACACATCTCTGGCTAGCTGGACACCTGGCCTCATCCTGGTCTCCCTTGATATCATGTCATTTTTCTCTTACTACTTTCAAGATTTTGTCTTTGGTTTTCTACAGTTGGACTATGATACTTCTAGATGTGGATCTCTTTGTTTTCAACATACTTAGAGGTTGTTCAGCTTCTTAGTATATTAGTGTATACTAGTATGTACATATTAGTGTTTTTATAAAAGTTGGGAAGTGTTCAATCATTATTTCTTAGAAAAAATCTTCTGCGTCTCTCTGTCTCCCATTATATTCATTTTGGTATGTTTGATGTTTTACCATGTATTTCTGAGGCTCTATTCCTTTTTCTTCAAAAATTTTTCTCTATTTTTCAGATTGGATAATTTCTACTGATCTATCTTTAAGTTCACTTATTCTATCTTCTACATTCTGTGGGTTAGTACAAATATATAATGACATATATCCATCATTATAATACCATACAAAGTATTTTATGTGCCCTAAAAATTCTCAGTGCTTCAGCTACTCATTTCTCCCACCTCCCAACCCCCTGACAACCACTGATCTTTTTACTGTCTCTATGATTTTGCATTTTCCTGAATGTTATATAGTTGGAATCATATAATATGTAGTCTTTTCAAATTGGTTTATATCCTTTAGTAATTGCATCAAGATTACTCCACATCTTTTTATGGCTTCATAGTTCATTTTTTAGTTCTGAATAATATTCCATTTTCTGGATGTATTATTTACTTATCTATTCATCTACTGAAGGATATCTTGGCTGATTACAGATTTTGGCAATTATAAATAAATCTTTAATAAACATCTATGTGCAGGTTTTTAGGTGGATATATTTTCAACTCCTTTGGGAAAATACCAAGGAGCAAGATTGCTGAATTATATAGTAAGGATATGTTTAGTTTTGTAAGAAATTGCCAAACTATCTTCCAAAGTGGCTGTTTCATCTTTCAATCCTATCAACAATGCATGAGAATTCCTGTTGCTCTACATCTTTGCCAGCATTGGGCATTGTCAGTGTTTCAGATTTTGGCCATTCTAATAGGTATATAGTGGTATTTCATTGTTGTTTTAATTTGCCTTTTCCTGATGACATATGATAAGGAGCATATTTTCATGTGCTTATTTACCATCTGTATATATTCTTTGGTGAGATGTCTGTTAAGTGTTTTGGCCTATTTTTAAATTGGGTTGTTTATTTTCTGGCTAGAATTTAACCTAGCTATGGAGGAAAGAGAAGCTTCCCTGAGAAAGCCATAAGCCAAAAGAAGAAACTTGAATGATGAATCAGAGTTGGATAGGTCAAGAGATAAAAAGTGGGAAGGAAAGAGAAATATATAGACAAAAGGAAAGAACTCCAATACAAGGAATTAAGAAACAGGTGCCTCATTTAAAGAAGACTGGAGGATAATCAAGTAAAGAGAAGAATGACGCCTAAAGTATACAGGATCTAGAATTCTCTAATATTATTTGAGATTTGAG
This sequence comes from Neomonachus schauinslandi, assembly GCF_002201575.2. NCBI lineage: Eukaryota > Metazoa > Chordata > Mammalia > Carnivora > Phocidae > Neomonachus > Neomonachus schauinslandi. The sequence continues at coordinate 52,218,500 of NC_058418.1, read as the reverse complement.
ATATTTTCCTAAAAAAAGAACCAAAATGAAAAGTTTTACATAACTCTAAGTGGTTGGTAGGTAGGTAACATGAAAGATTTCTCTGCTTGCATAATAGTGAATGGATTTAGGTGTGGGACACAAGATTGGTTGCTAGGAATCCAGATTTGAGTCTATTATAAGAGCCTAGTTAAGAGATAATTGTGCCTTCAAGAAGGGTGGGAGTGGCGGAGGTGGAGAGAGCTATATAGACATGAAAAATGCTCAACATGTTGAATCAACAGGACTAGGTGTTTGAGTGTATATAAGAGAGAGAGAGAAGAGTAACAGATAGCTTTGAGATTTCTGGCATGAGAAGTGGAATAGATTATGGTGCCAGTTTACCGAGTTAGGGAATAATGGCACTGGAACACGACTGTGAGTGGAAGGGAGAGAAATTGTGAAGGCAGGCTGGGCCGTATTCAGGAGATAAAAGATGTGGATCTGGAGCTCATGGGAAAGGAAATGTGAAGATATGGATTTGGGAGTTGTCATATCCATGGTAATGGAAGCTGTGTAGATGGCATCAGGAAGAAAGACCGAGCCTAGAAGATTGCCCCACTTTAAGGATGGATAAAAGGTGGAACCAGAAAAGGAGAATGAGTATAAATATTTCAAAATGATGGGGAAGGAAACTAGGAAAGTTTGACACCTTTGAAACCAAGGAAAAGGTTATTTCTCAAAAAAAAGTAGACAGTCAATGTTGCAGACAAGTCAAACACTATGAGAGCTGAAAAGTGTCCTTTGGATTTAGTTACAAGAAAGCATCAGTTTTTCTTGGTGAGAGCAATTTCTTGGTGATGAATTGGAACAGGTGGAAGTCAAAATGAGTTGGTTGAGGACTATGTTGGAGGGCATAGAAGAAAAGAAGGGCATAAGAATAGACTGCTCTTTCAGGAAGTTTGACCACTACCCTGATTTCTGGGTTGCCTAATCCAAAGGCCACTTTCCAGTTCTTTTTTTTTTTTTTTTAAGATTTTATTTATTTACTTGACAGAGAGAGACACAGAGAGAGAGGGAACACAAGCAGGGGGAGTGGGAGAGGGAGAAGCAGGTTTCCCGCTGAGCGGGCAGCCCGATGCGGGGCTCGATCCCAGGACCCTGGGATCATGACCTGAGCCGAAGGCAGATGCTTAATGACCGAGCCACCCAGGCACCCCGGCCACTTTCCAGTTATTTATTTTTCCTCGAAAACTTGGCCATTATGTGTCTTGGGAAGAATGTTTATTTGTCAATTTTGTCTGAAATATAGTTGGTTATCTCATTCTCAAAAGTTAAAAATGCTTAGTTTGTACAAATTTTCTCTTAACCATGCTTTTGAATATTGCTTCGATTTACTTGCTCTTTCTCTGCCCAAACATCCCCTCTTTAATTGACTCCTTGTAATCTATCCAGTTTATCTGCCAACTATGCTAATATTTTCATTTTCATTCAATATTGCTTTAATGATTGATCTTTTAAAATGCTGTGTTTCTCAAATTTATCTTCTGCATCATTTAATCAAACTTTGATAGCACTAAGTCCTTTTTATATTTCATACAACTGGTTTTTTAATCACAGTCTTTTAAATTGGTTGTCGGTTTATGTCAAATGGTTACTTCACAGAAAATGTATCCTTTCTATCTTACCAAAATAAGAGGTGGATCTTCTTTGAACTCTTATTTCATGAAGTTTAGTATAAGATCATTTATCCAGGAGTCTAAGCATAAGAGTATATGATGGAATTATTATATGTTTGCTATATCCTTATATTTTTAAAAGAAAAACCATTGTCTACTTTTTTTTTAAGTTTTCTTATATTATGTTAGTCACCATACAATCCATCATTAGTTTTTGATGTAGTGATCCACGATCCATTGTTTTCGTATAACACCCCGTGCTCCATGCAATACGTGCCCTCCTTAATACCCATCACCAGGCTAAACCATCCCCCACCCCCCCTCCCCTCTAAAACCCTGTTTGTTTCTCAGGGTCCATAGTCTCTCATGGTTCATCTCTCCCTCCGATTTCCCTCCCTTCATTTTCCCCTTCCTTCTCCTAATGTCCTCCAAGCTATCCACATATAAGTGAAACCATATGATAATTGACTTTCTCTGCTTGACTTATTTCACTTAGCATAATCTCCTCCAGTCCCATCCATGTGGCTGTAAAAGTTGGGTATTCATCCTTTCTGATGGCTGAGTAATATTCCATTGTATATATGGACCACATCTTTATCCATTCATCTGTTGAAGGGCATCTCGGCTCTTTCCACAGTTTGGCTATTGCGGACATTGCTGCTATGAACATTGGGGTGCATCTGTCCCTTCTTTTCACTACATCTGTGTCTTTGGGGTAAATACCCAGGAGTGCAATTGCTGGGTCATAGGGTGGCTCTATTTTTAAATTTTTGAGGAACCTCCACACTGTTTTCCAAAGTGGCTGTACCAACTTGCATTCCCACCAACAGTGTAAGAGGGCTCCCCTTTCTCCACAACCTCTCCAATATTTGTTGTTTCTTTCCCTGTCCATTTTTGCCATTCTAACTGGTGTAAGGTGGTATCTCAGTGTGGTTTTGATTTGGATTTCCCTGATGGCTAATGATGATGAACATTTTTTCATGTGTCTGTTAGCCATTTGTATGTCTTCTTCAGAGAAGTGTCTTTTCATATCTTCTGCCCGTTTTTTGGGTGTTGAGTTTGAGAAGTTCTTTATAGATCTTGGATACCAGCCCTTTATCTGTAGTGTCATTTGCAAATATCTTCTCCCATTCTGTGGGTTGCCTCTTTGTTTTGCTGACTGTTTCCTTTGCTGTGCAGAAGCTTTTTATCTTGATGAAGTCCCAAAAGTTCATTTTTGCTTTTGTGTCACTAGATTTTGGAGATGTATCTTGAAAGAAGCTGCTGTGGCCGATGTCAAAGAGGTTACTGCCTATGTTCTCCTCTAGGATTTTGATGGATTCCTGTCTCACATTGAGGTCTTTCATCCATTTTGAGTTTATCTTTGTGTATGGTGTTAGAGAATGGTCGAGTTTCATTCTTCTGCATGTGACTGTCCAATTTTCCCAGCACCATTTATTGAAGAGACTGTCCTTTTTCCAATGCATGTTTTCTCCTGCTTTGTCAAAGATTATTTGACCATAGAGTTGAGGGTCCGTATCTGGGTTCTCTCTTCTGTTCCATTGGTCTATATGTCTGTTTTTGTGCCAGTACCATGCTGTCTTGGTGATCACAGCTTTGTAATATAGCTTGAAATTGGGCAACGTCATGCCCCCAGCTTGGTTTTTCTTTTTCAACATTTCCTTGGCGATTCGGGGTCTTTTCTGATTCCATACAAGTCTTAGGATGGTTTCTTCCAGCACTTTGAAAAATGTCATTGGAATTTTGATCGGGATGGCACTGAAGGTATAGATTGCTCTGGGTAGCATAGACATTTTAACAATGTTTATTCTTCCGATCCATGAGCATGGAATATTTTTCCATCTTTTTGTGTCTTCTTCAGTTTCTTTCATGAGTGTTCTGTAGTTCCTAGAGTATAGATCCTTTACCTCTTTGGTTAGGTTTATTCTGAGGTATCTTATGGTTTTTGGTGCTATTGTAAATGGAATTGTTTCTCTAATTTCTCTTTCTACAGTTGTGCTGTTAGTGTATAAGAAAGCAACTGATTTCTGCGCATTGATTTTGTATCCTGCCGCATTACTGAATTGCTGGATGAGTTCTAGTAATTTGGGGGTGGAGTCTTTTGGGTTTTCCACATAAAGTATCATGTCATCTGTGAAAAGAGAGAGTTTGACTTCTTCTTTGCCAATTTGAATACCTTTTATTTCTTTTTGTTGTCTAATTGCTGTTGCTAGGACTTCTAGTACTATGTTGAACAATAGTGGAGAGAGTGGGCATCCTTGACGTGTTCCTGATCTTAAGAGAAAGGCTTTCAGCTTTTCCCCATTGAGGATGATATTCGCTGTGGGTTTTTCATAGATGGATTTTATGAACTTGAGGAATGTTCCCTCTATCCCTATACTCTGAAGAGTTTTAATCAGGAAAGGATGTTGTATTTTGTCAAATGCTTTTTCTGCATCAATTGAGAGGACCATATGGTTCTTCTCCCTCCTCTTATTAATATGTTCTATCACATTGATTGATTTGCGAATGTTGAACCACCCTTGCATCCTGGGGATAAATCCCACTTGGTTGTGGTGGATGATCCTTTTAATGTATTGTTGGATCCTATTAGCTAGGATTTTGTTGAGGATTTTGGAATCCATATTCATCAGGGATATTGGTCTGCTTTTAATAATCATTTATTATAGGGGCGCCTGGGTGGCTCAGTCATTAAGCATCTGCCTTCGGCTCAGGTCATGATCCTGGGATCGAGCCCCCCATCAGGCTCCCTGCTCCATAGGAGGCCTGCTTCTCCCACTCCCACTCCCCCTGCTTGTGTTCTCTCTCTTGCTGTCTCTCTCTCTGTCAAATAAATAAATAAAATCTTAAAAAAAATCATTTATTATAATAACTGAAGAATGATTTCCTGATAATGGTGAGCTCCACTGAGCTGGGTCTGTGATGGTAAGAGTGGTATTGGATGGATGAAGAATACCTTTATCTGATGCTGTTTTATACTGTGAAAAGCTCATAAATTTCATGGGACCAGTGTCATTTATTACCGAGCAGGAGATGGCTCACATGTAGAGGCTGAAAGAAAAACCTGAAAAAGAAAAGCAGAGGAAGGAAAAGCAGATGATGGATCTTTTCATCAATGCTGTACCACCATTCCGTTCTTCAGCTTCTGTGCTGCTGTGACATCAAATCCTGCTGATAAGGGACTCTTGTACTTCCCTCTCTTCAGATCAACAAGGATTTCCTGGAAAATAAAAACTTCATTAAAAGAAGGAATTTATCATTTTTACATATGTGTCATTTTTTAAGGAAATGAGTGCAAAGGTAATTCTGTGTATGACAATTGATCAGTAAAATGTATTTGCTGTGTTTCCATTTTTAGACACTTAGATCTATGTTATTTTTTCCCATCTTCATGGTGTAGAAGTTAATCCAGATATTTCTCATGGGTGCAAAATGGTGACTTGTGTTTAACACATTCTTCAGTTACTTTACATGAAACATTTATATTAGATAAAACTCTTCTAGGATACATATCTCTTTAAAACTAATTTATTTTTTTCTATTCCACAAGTCCCACATAATATTCTAAAGTGCCTTTTAAAAAAATCATTGTGCTTGCTTGAAGCTAAGATATCTAAATCTGGGAATATCACTTTATTGTGTAACAGGTCAAATCATGGACATGATGGCAAAATGATCTTCCTTTGTAAAACTATTTTACAGAAAAATCTTCTTTGAACCTTTCTTGAACTTTACTCCTTTGTCTTGGACTTCGGAACATTTTATGATCCCTCTTGACTTCTATCATCTCCAGGTGGACTGTGCTATTTTTGGTGTGGCAAGGGACAGGAAGAGCAATTGATTGCTGCCACAATAGCTGGCATCACCAGTCAACATTCAGAAATTTTCAGACAAGTAATTTAATCATCTTATTACCCATTTTTTTTTTTCACACAGCACAGCTTTTAAGCAAGAGAGGTGAGTCAACGTAGCTGGTTTCATGCTTGCAATGTTGCAAGCATAAAGATGGAGAAGGATGGCAGGATGATACCATACTAAGGTGCTCTCAAGCATATAGGCTCAATATATCTGTTTTACTTTCCAGAAAGGAGCTTGTTATCTGTCAGCTGCAAACACGCCTCTCCAACTACATCGCACTTCTTTCCACCTCTCTCTATCATTTAAATTTACATTCTTCATCAGGTGCACAGGCTCAGTGTTTCTCAGAGGCATGATTTTTTTTTAAACAGATGTATGTTTAATTCTGATTCAGTAATTCTCGTTCAGTTATTACAACATTACATTCTAAGTAATCACATGCATTTATCACCATGTACAGGACCTCATACCATGACCACTCTCTAGATGTGATATTTAACCAGACACAAATGTCTTCATATTTAATGTACTGCTTTTCAGTCTTGATTCTTATGACCCACCAGACTCTACATTGATTTCTATTTTCTGTCTATTCCTTGAATGTATGGTAACATGTCAGTATCCAGCATTGAAGAATAATTAGTATTGTTCTCAATCCTCTCAATCATAAGGGATATGGATGTTGGTTGATACTCTCTCCTGTAACGGAGGTTGACAGTGGTTTTTGTGTAGTGTGTCCTGTTACTGGTGCATAGTATAAGTTTAATAAAATTTCCCAAATATCCAAACAATCTAGGCGAGATTAAAGACCTTTGTAAAAAGTAGAGTTGTGTTTTAAGAAAAGGAAGAACTGTGAGACCAATGGCTTTTGAAAACTGATTGTGAGATTATTCAGACCCTAGATCAAAGAAGGTGGAAGGAAATACCAGAAGAGAGAATTTTCCTCCTTTGCTTGTTTAATTGCCAAATACAGACGTGGCCATGGCTATTTATGCTGCTGTCAAAGATGGTGGAATGACTAGATTCATTATTTTGCAGACATTGTAGAATGTGTTTTATGTGCTAGTTCCTGTATACAGCAGGAGTGACCTGCACATGCACACTGCCCACGGGAATTTTACTGCCTGATGAGGGAGTGGGGAATGGGGCAGAGAATAGACATGCCAACAAATGATTATGGCACAGAGTAGTAAGAGCTGTCCTCTAGGTTTTTATAAAATGCTATGGGATATACAAATGTTCCTAGTAGCATTATTCATGATCGCCAAAAAGTGGAAACAACCCAAATGTCCATCAACTGATGAATGGAACAAAATGGAGATTATTTGGCAATGAAAAACAAATAAGTACTAATCCATGCTACAACATGGATGAACCTTGAAAACATTATGCTAAGTAAAAGAAGTCAGACACAAAGGACTACATATTGTATGAGTCCATTTATGTGAAATGTTTAGTAGGCAAATTTAGAGAGGCAGAAAGCAAATTAGTGATTGCCTCGTGCTGGGGTGGGGAAGGATGGAGGAATGATGGCTAAGGGGAGCAGGTTTCTTTTCTTTTTTTTTTTTTTAATATTTTATTTATTTATTTGTCAGAGAGAGTAGAGAGTGAGCACAACAGGGGAAGTAGAAGGCAGAGGGAGAAGCAGGCTCCCTGCTGAGCAAGGAGCCCAATGTGGGACTCAATCTCAGGACCCTGGGATTATGACCTGAGCCGAAGGCAGACGCTTAACTGACTGAGCCACCCAGGTGTCCTGGGGAGCAGGTTTCTTTTTGGAGTAAAAAAGTGTTCTTATATTGACTGTGGTGATAGATGCGCAACTCTCAGTATGCTAAAAGTCAATGAGTTATACACCTTAAATAGGTGAATTATATGGTATGTCAATGATATCTCAATAAAGCTGTTAGAAAATGGTATAGGAGGGGCACCTGGGTGGCTCACTTGTTAAGCGTCTGCCTTTGGCTCAGGTCATGATCCCAGGGTCCTGGAATCGAGCCCCGCATCAGGCTCCCTGCTCAGCGAGGAGCCTGCTTCTCCCTCTCCCTCTGCCTGCTCCCCCTACTCTCTGTCAAATAAAATCTTTAAAAAAAAAATGGTATAGGAGCAGGAGTGACTGGGTGGCTCAGTTGGTTAAGCGTCTGACTCCTGATTTTGGTTTAGGGTCCTGAGATTGAGCCCTAAGTCAGGCTTCACACTCAGCAGGGAGCCTGCTTGAGATTCTCTCTCTCCCTCTCCCTCTGGCCCTACCTCCATGCTCTCTCTCTCTCTCTCTGTCTCAAAAAATAAAATCTTTAAAGAAAAAAAAAAAGGAATGAATTTGATTAGAGACTTTAAGATACAGGAAGGTGGAGAAGAGAGAAAACAGTGATGAACAGTGAACTCAACATAGATAGGTAAAGGTAAGTGGATATTAATGGACTATTGGGCACTGTGCAATGTAAATGCTACTTAAGTCCTTTGGAAACAGAAGGGACATATGACAAAGGGGATTCTCATAATAACGCAGAACTACAGTCCAAGAGAATCCCAGGCAAACTTAGGAGTTAGAAATTGAGAAGGAGAAAGGATGTGAAATGTCCCAAAGATCTCACCTTAGGGAGTGGGAAGGGGTGATGAGGAGGAGAGAGGGAAAGGGAACATTCTAGAGGTTTCATCTCCCTTGGGATTGGGATGTGCAGGGAGCAGAACACTACATTGGGAAAAGGCTGTGTCTTTCTTTAGAAAATAGTTGGAATCCTGTTTGCAAATAATTAGTAGATGTCTTATGAACTCAAGAAAAGGAAATAGAATGAAACTGAAAAGTTCAATAGAACACCCAAATTCACAAGGAGGAGAAAACAGAATGAAAAAATAGAATGAATAACAATTAGATGGAATCAGCAAAAATAAGGGGAAAAATCTTAAGGAAATGATTAAAATAAATAATTTTGAAGTAATTACCATTCCTAGAACATGTCATTGTTAGTCCTCCATACCTGTGCTGTCCTCCAGGTTTACCTTGCATGCCTTTCTCTGCTCCCACAAGGAAGGCCTGTGTGAATTACATCAATGGGTTCTCCCACCATCTAATAAGGACCAGCAGAGATCAGAGGGAAGGAGAATGGGTGAGGGAAGTTAGTCCCTGGGCTCCTCCCATGCTGGGTTGCTCTTGTGCTCTCCTACAGAAGGCAGCCCCACGTACACATCTACCCAACTGTGTTCTTATAATGGCTTCCCTCCACCCCCTTACCCCTTCAGGCCTGGGATGGTGATGCTTCGGGTTGTCACTGTCCCCAGTTTGATTCCTTTAAACTCTGCCCATACCCGAAGTAGTCACTATGTTGATCTTCAAATTATCCACATTGTATGTGCCATCTGTTTCCTGCCAGGACCCTTCCAATTGCTCTTCCTGTCTCCACCTGAATGCCCCTCTTGGGGCATCTCTGCCTCATGGGATCCTGCTGGTACTTCATGGAGGAAAGTAGGTATCACCTCTTCTGTGAAGTAAGTAAGAAACAGTGCTGACTGGAGACCTACAGACGGGAAAAGTCCTGGCTCTGCTCTGTAACCAAGGACAAGTTACATCCATATCTGAAAATGGGGATGATGGTGCTCACCCCCCAGGCTATCATGAGGATTATGCACCCTATAAATGCTAGTTCCCATCCCCATGACATTGGCAGCAATCCATGTATTTTCTTTACTCCTATACCATTTTCTTTTTTTAAAACTTATTTATTTATTTGAGAGAGAGAGAGAGCATGGTGGGGTGGGGATGGGCAGAGGGAGAGGGACAAACAGATCCCCCCCACCCCGGGCAGGGAGGCCACTGCAGGGCTCAATTCCAGGACCCTGGGATCATGACCTAAGTGGAAGGCAGACACTTAACTGACTGAGCCACCCAGGAGCCCCTCAAATTCTTTCCTCTTAAAGCCTTTGATTGTTTTCCTCAGATGGGAGTTGTAGGTGGTATAATCTCCAAATTCTTCATGTCTGCAAGTCTCCTTTCACCTTGGCTGGTGAATGCCCTCTTGACTGGGTAGAGGATTCCCAAGGGATTTCAGCTTGGTCATTGGCAAATGTTATTCCATCGTCTTCTAGCTATCAGTGTTGCTGATAATAAGTCGGATAACAATTGTATGCTTTCCCAATTGCAGGTAATTTGTTCTTTCTATCTGGGAGCTTCTCAGATTTTTGCTTTTTAATTTCATTCAGGAATTCTACCAAGACATACCCTCATGAGTGTTTTTCTTCATCAGTCAAGTCTAGAACTCTGGGAGTCTTTTCAATCTCCAGATTCTGGAGTCTCTTTTATTACACACTTTTATTTATTATTTATTGTTTTTTTTATTCAAGTATATTTAACACACAGTGTTATATTAGTTTCAGGTCTACAGTGTAATGATTCAACAATTCTATGCATTACTCAGTGTTCATCATGATAAATGTACTCTTAATCTCCTTCATCTATTTCACCCATCCCACCACCCACCTCCCCTCTGGTAACCACCAGTTTATTCTCTGTATTTAAGAGTCTGGGTTTTTTGGGGCATCTGGGTGGCCCAGTTGTTAAGCGTCTGCCTTCGGCTCAGGTCATGATCCCGGGGTCCTGGGATCGAGCCCCGCATCAGGCTCCCTGCTCTGCAGGAAGCTGCTTCTCCCTCTCGCGCTCCCCCTGCTTGTGTTCCCTCTCTCGCTGTGTCTCTGTCTGTCAAATAAATAAAATCTTAAAAAAAAAAAGAGTCTGGGTTTTTTTGTTTGTCTCTTTTCGAAATTTTCTTTTATTAGTACTTTATTTTATTTTGATTCCAGTATAGTTAACATACAGTGTTATATTAGTTTCAGGAGTACAATATAGTGATTCTACAATTCCATACATCACCTGGTGCTCATCACAAGTGCCCTCTTTAATCCTCGTTTTATTTATTTATTTATTTATTTATTTATTTATGTATTTATGTATTTATGTATTTATTTATTTATTGTTATGTTAGTCACCATACAGTACATCATTAGTTTTTGATGTAGTGTTCCATGATTCATTGTTTGCATGTAACACACAGTGCTCCACGCAATACGTGTAATCCTCGTCTTCTATTTTACCCATCTCCCTACCTCTCCTCTGGTAACCATCAGTTTGTCCTCTATAGTTAAGAGCCTGTTTCTTGGTTTGCATCTTTCTAACATTTTTTTTCCTTTGCTCATTTGTTCTGCTTCTTAAATTCCACATATGAGTGAAATCATATGGTATTTATCTTTCCCTGACTGACTTATTTCACTTAGCATAATACTCTAGCTCCATCCATGTCCTTGCATCCTGCAAGATTTCATTCTTTTTTATGGATGAATAATATTCCATTGTATATATACAACATCTTCTTTGTCCATTCATCTACTGATGGACACTTGGGCTGCTTCTTTATCTTGGCTATTGTAAATAATGTTGCAATAAACATAGAGGCATATATATCTTTTATTACACACTTTAAAATTACTGGCTTTTGTTCTTGGAATTCATATTATTGATTATAGTATGTCTCCTAGACCCAGCTCCAGATCTCACATTTTCTTTCATTTGCCCACCTCTTTGCTTGCTCTGGGCAGTGAGAGTTTTTTCCATGTGTTTTCCAGTCACCAGTTCATATCAATTCAATGACTAACCTCTCTTCAGTTCATCCACTGAATTGTTCAGTGATAGGGCTGCCAGATAATATACAGAACAGCTAGTTCAAATTTGATTTCAGAATGAATACTTTTTTAGTATAGCATGGGAAGAATATACTAAAATTATTTACTGTTTATGTGAAATTCTGATTTATTGGAACCTCCTGAAGTTTTTCTTGTATATGCCAAATCTAGAAACCCTATTTAGTGGAGAAGTCATTTTTTTCTGAGGTCTAGGCATTCTTTTCGTGTGTTGCATTTGAATGGCCTAACTGCCCTTGTTATTTGTTTGTCCACGTTGCCCTCTGTTGTTTCTAGAAGCTTCATTTCACTGGCCAAATGTTTTGTTTGCTCAGATTAGTCTTCCTTTCTCTAGCTGCTGAGTTTCCTTTAATGCATTATTTTAAAAACAGTCATAAATCTGCTTGTTACAGCTTTCCCAATAGAGGCTGATCTCTGACTGTGGGAAGATAAAGGGATTTCTACTGCAGTGTGGGGATGCTGTGTGTGTCAGAAGATGGGCAGTAGTCCCTTGCTGGGGGCCTGGGAAGGAGCATCTCAGTGCCTAGGTGTTTGTACTCTTCTAGCTTCAAAGATGCAGAGGATTAAGCCTACCTGTCCAGTTTCCCTATGGACTTTTAGGTGCCATGGATACCAGATACAGTCATATAGGATTGATGCTGTCTCTCACCTCAAGAGTCATTGTATCCCCACGGACCATACTCTTTCCGGGATCTGTCATTTAAAATCCCTGCCTCAGGGTTCTCAGATGCTGGCCTTATGGCTCTTGCTCCGCTCAGAATGAGGGAACCATACAGAACCTTTGCCCACTAGAACCCATTCCCTCTCCCCCAAGTCTGTACACACAAAAAGCTGACCATCTCAAGAGAGGAACCAGATGGGAGTGGAAAGGGAAGATGGGTGCTGAATGTATCAAAAGACTTAAAAGATGCGAATTGCTTCAGAAAATAACTATTAGACTGGGTGTGGGTAAAAGCCCAATAATTTTTTTTTAAAATATCAAAATTTAAAAGGATTCCGTTCTTAGAATGTGTCATAATTGTCTTTAACTTTTCAGTCCATTTTAAAGAAACCCAGACTGAAAATCAAAGAGGAGGAATAGGGGTGTGGTTTATGCAGGGAATATAACAGAGGACTCTTATCCTGTGCTGTCCAGTACAGCCACATGTGTAGCTGGAGCCACCAGTGGCTAGTGATGACTGCATTGGAACAGGTAGAGAGCATTTCTGTCATCTCAGAGAGTTCTGGTTTTGTACACTGGTATATCCTTAGTACCTAGAACATAACAGGACATCTATAAATATTAGTCCAATGGAGGATTAAATCAACAAAAAGTTAAGAGCCTGATATCACAGGTGTGCATCTAATGGGTTTTATTCCTTCAAGGAAGGAGAGATTGTCCCCCAGAGACAAGAGCATATTTCATTCACATTTATGCATTTGACTCCAAAAATGTCAACAGATTTTACAACTCATTTACAGTGGTGTTTGGGAAAGACTACAGACTCATAAATAACCAGCCAAGTTAAGGCTAAAGGAGAAAACAGTCGAAGAATCTGTTGCTTGTTTTAAAAACTCATTTCATGATGCATTTCTTTTTCTTATCAAAGAGGAGTGAATCTCAATATCTATAAATCTTTAAGGTAAGTATCCCCCTTCAAAATGAGGACAAGCTCTTAAACCTCTCTGTTAACCAATCTCTTCATGAAATTTTGTGATATATTGGGACTAGTGTGTGCTAATTTAAGTGGGATGCACAGGGAAGGAAGAGCACCGCGGAAAGAAAAAACAAACCTCAATTTTATTTTATCTTAAATACTAACCAATAATTACACAGAAATATTAAGGATCTTCAAAAATATAAGCAGTCTTTTACATTTCCATTGACAGCTTAAATGTGTCCCCTAGCAATCAGAAAAGGGTATAAAGTTCATTTTCAAGGACTTGAAATAAAAAGGCAAATAGTAAAGCATATGCCAAGATAGGCAGCTGTGAATAACACCTTATCCCAGGACTCTCAATGCCTTTGTGAAGTAAATATCAATAAGGAAACTTCTTCTTACATAAATAAACTGAAGGAAATATCTTGATTTGTAGAACTGATGGGATTCAAAACAGGAAAGACCCCAAAGCAGATGCAATTATAACACAAAATACTTCTTCCCAAGGCAACATTCATTCTCTAGAAATAAGTGGGCAATCTCTTTGTTGACCTTTCCCCTTGTTCTGAAAGCTTTAATGGTGATTTGGGTGCCATTTTTTTTTTTTCATCCTGTTCTTGAGTAAATGTGCCCTGAATGTCAGTCCCTAAATAAAACTATATTCTTTACAAATTCTCCATCTCAAGAATGAAATATGCATCTAAATTACACACAAAAAAATGGATATGACAGCTTTGCATTCTAATTTGTGGAGATAAAGGAATCTTTATAATACCAACTATAGGTTTCCTCTGTAAAACCCTTGTAATTCCTCTATTATATACTGTCTCCTTTCCAGAATCTTAGGGCATCTGAAAAACTCAAAGCTATGTAAATGCAACATATTAGTTGTTGGAAACAGAGTGGCTCCTTGCCTTCTTCCTTTGTCTTCTCACTGTTGGGTTGAGAATATTTGTAAACTTGGCCACCTTAAAACAGATGTGGAGTGTAAACAATTAGAGTGAAGCAGTTAAGCCTTCCAGCTTTGTGCAGGACCATATTCTCCTGTTGCCACTTTTCTTGACTTTCTTAGCTTTGAGTAGTTTTCCTTTCACACAGCTGATGGGCAACTAATCCTTCTTCCTGATGGAGAAAACCCTGTGCAGGAGTGTTGGAGGTGCCTCCAATGGTCATCCTTTTGGGTCCTCAAGTAGAATTACTTTGAGACCGTGATGCAGGGGCAACATACTTGAGGAGAGAAGTGATTGATAATACAGTAACCCTCGCAGTGCAGGTTGCTTGATTTAGGAAGGCTTCCTTCTTCTTCCTCTCTTGTAGTATGGTTAACCATTCTCTTTTGTGTGGCATCGCTGTACTCCATGAGATTTCTGCACTAGCACCCACCACTTGGCTGTAGTTAACTGTTTTCCTGATCTCCCCATCCCCTGACACATACTTAGTTGATTTTGAGCTTCCTGAGAATAGTGATAAGAAATATCATCGTTATTATCACCATCAGCATCCCTAACATTTACAGATCATTGACTATGTGCCAAGGCCTGTGATAAGTGTATTATATCATTGTCTTGTTTAAATTTTATAATACTTTTACAGAAGAGTAAACTGAGGCCCAGGAAGGGTAAATGACTTGTGCATGAGAGTAAGTGGTAGAGCCAGGATTAGAACCCAGATATATCCAATTCTGTGACTTGAGTTCAGCATGATGTTCTGCTTCATCAAGGCTTATTCATGCTTGGATCTCCAGTCACTGATAGAGATCATAGCCCGAAGCAGTTCTTGGCCAATGTTTATTGAGTGGATGAATGAATGAGAGTGTGGCAAATTAGAAGGAGCAGCCCAGGCAACAGAATAAACAGAAACAGGGCTGCTCTTGGCCAAGCTTGGAAGGAGGCCAATGTTTTCCTTGCCACCCCCTCCACCCCCTGCCTTAAAGGATGTCTCCTATTATTCTAGTGGATTACCATAGTCTTACCATTTTCCTTTCTAGCCAAGCTTATTTTTATAGAGGATGGGATCAATTTTTCGATGTGGTCAAGATCCAGGAGTAATGGCATTGTAATGGGATATCAAATTTAAAGGAGACCTGAGAATAAAAACCTAGACTGTGCAGCCCTGTTAGACTCATCTATAGGGAAGGTCATGGGGTTTTATGACCTGCAAAGCTACTCAATATAGATGGTAAAGAGCATAGTTTCTCCTAATTGTGCTTGTCTTCAACTGTGTCCTCTTGGTACTACTGGTTTGCTTGTGAATGGGCTAGGTGCAAGCACCCAAATATGAGTGAAAGATGAAAAATTCATCCAATCATGGGGACTTGCTAGCATAATAAAATTGGCTAAATCAATGTTTATCCAGATGCTTTGGCTTTGGCCAGCCAGACAAAGCCAATTGCTGTATTTGAAGTATTTAGGAATCTTCATGGAATCCTCAGGGAGTGCATTATGGGCAGATTTGTCTTCTCCCAGCCTCATCACAGGAGGCCAAAGATGCAGCCAGCAGCCCATTCCTTCTGGTTCCTTTTGGAGGTCTGAAGCTGTTGTGAGGTGGTGTTTCATAGCACCCAGGAGCTAAGGGGACCAAATGACAAGTGAAAATCCTGTCCAGTAGACAGTGGTTGCCAAGTGAGGGCCATTTGGCCTCAGGGGATATTTGCAATGTTGAAAGATAGTTTTGTTTGTTAAAACCAGAGAGAGGTACTACTGGCATCTAGTGGGAAGAGGCCAGGGGTGCTCCTAACCATCCTACAGTGCCCAAGACAGCCCCTCATAACAAATAATTATCTAGACCCAGTGTCAGTATGGCTAAGGTTGAGAAGCCACGCAGTAGGGAAGTCTACACCAGGAAGCAAAAATCTGCCAATGATGAAAAGGGATGAGTAAGGAGGCTTAGAGTAAGAAGCAAAGCCGGAAAGTCAGAACACAGGTAGGTTCTGAAGTATTGGAAGTGAGAATCAAAAAGCAGGAGCAAAGTGAGAGAAGGCAAGATGATTACAAAGAGCTATTTTGCAATGGCTGACATTCCTTAACCTTGTGCAGTGTGGCAGTGGGCTTGCCTGATTTCTAGGCATGGGGTTGGAGCACATGCACCAGTGATAGGAGATGAGCAGTGCTCCCAGAATGCGGTTGACCACTGGATGGGCGCTAGCTAGCCTAGTGGTCTGGAAGGATTTGCACAAGGCATGAGTCACAACAGTCATTAATTAGCCATAGAACTGAGTCTAGGACATCACCATATGTTGACACCACACAGTTTCACCAATTCAAAGCATTTGAATGACCTGATTTAATTTTTGGGTGTTTTTTTTTTTTCTTCTTCTTTAAAGCATGATTTCAATGTACCATAGAGGAAAGTGAATTCATTGATGGTGTTTGTCTTGATATATCTTTTTTTTAAAAAAGATTTATTTATTTATTTGAGAGAGAGAATGAGAGAGAGCATGAGAGGGGGGAGGGTCAGAGGGAGACGCAGACTCCCTGCCGAGCTGGGAGCCCGATGTGAGACTCGATCCTGGGACTCCAGGCACAGGCAGTAGCTTAACCAACTGAGCCACCCAGGTGCCCTGTCTTGATATATCTTGATAGGATCATGATGCAGTATGGCAGAAAGAAAAAAAAAAATTCTGTCAAAAAATTATAGGGGTGCCTGGGTGGCTCAGTCGGTTAAGTGTCTGCCTTCAGCTGCCGTCATGATCTCAGGGTCCTGGGATTGAGCCCCACATCAGGCTCTCTGCTCAGTGGAGAGTTTGCTTCTCCCTCTCACTCTCTCTCTGTACTCTCTCTCTCTCTCATATAAATAAATAAAAACTTTAAAAAAATATATACATAACAAGTTTCTGCCTTTGATGGGGAAGAACAGTATGAATATCAGAGGTGAATGGCTCTCTGATGGAGCAAAATACTTTGATGGGACTGTGTGGTTCAGAAAGATGAGCCTCTGTCTTCCTCTTTTGCCAAATTCCACACAAAGCCTAGACTTGTGAAGGTGAGTAGAAGGAACTTAACTGCTCCCACTAAGGAAGTAAGGATTTTAGTGTTGGTGGGCAACCCAAGAAAGAGGGCTCCAGGGGCCCAGCATGTGAGAGGAGGGTCCCAGTAATATGACGGGAGGCAGCACCTTAGGTAAAATGGTGGCAGGGAGAAACTGCCTGTGGAGGAGTAATTATGGGAAACTACGTAAACAAAAATGGTGCAGTTTTTGGTTAGGTGCTGTTGTGAAGAAGTGGTTTTCAAGAAACCACTTCTGTCATCCCTAAAAGCCCCAGTAAAAGCCACACACAATAGCCTTGGATAGTGTTTGGAGGGAAGAGGAAGGAAGGAAGATTGGTGTCAGAGGAAGGGAGATGACCAGGAGAAATATAAGCCTTACTCCACTTACTCCTCCCCATTCCCTCTCTCTCAGACACAAGAAGGTTCCTAGGACTTCTGTTACTTATCACATGGTGGCTTGAGCCATGTTATTTGGGTAATAAAAGAAAATGTGCCCTCAGCAAGCCAGAGTACTGGAAACATCTGTTTTACAGAGCTGAGTCAATGACAATTTTCAAGCAGCGATGATGAAGTGAGTCCTGCCTTTTCATGAGTCTCCTTTGGCAACTGTTTCCTGCACAGATATCTAAAAACTTTCTCATGGCTTTCTCAAGGTCTTTTGGTGACATGTGCAGCCTGAAGCTTTTCCGAGGAGCTGGAGTATAATCCTTTCTTGCCTAATCTGGCTACATGAAGTAGAGGCAGGGAGATGTGATAGAATAATGCTCTGAGGTGGGATGCTCAGGGGTTGCATAGGTTGGAGCCCAGACTCTCTGCTGGTATTGCTTTCTTCAGAAGGTGGGTGAATTCCATGTCATCTTCTAGAGCCTGTCCCCTGGAGATCTCTTGGTTTTGCTGCATTTCAAGGATCATATCTGCTTTGCCTCCTTGCAGTTCTGGGAGTGCCCAGCTGCCAAGCCCAGTGCAAGGGACTGTTGAAGAGGCTGTTTGCCAAAGATGAAGAGTTGGAGATGCCAAGGCATTTGCTGCAGTCACTTTTCTTGCCCAATCTTTGTCATCTTCCATTAGTCAGGAGTGCTAATGAACCATCACAGAGTGTCCAAATGACAGTGATTCACCTTCCCCCAATCTTACCAAGGCTGTTTAAATGTAGCTGTAGAAATCATAATGTTTGTGCATTATTGCTGTGCTCTAGGTCCCATAAACTTCTCTTTCTCCTGGGTTTTTGCTCCCTCAATTGAATCTAACACTTCCATCTCCTCTCTCCCTCCCTTCTACCTTCTGTCTTGTCTTTCCACTGGACCTTGCCCCCAGATCCTCACTCATTTGATTCCTCCTTATTGCTCATGTCTTCATTCAAATGCTACCTCTTTGGAGATACCTTCACCGACTTCCCAGTCTAGAGTATTGCTCCCCCATCTCCCTGCCATTCTCTAGTCATTTTTTAAATAATACTTATCACTATCTGCATTGGCTTGTTTAATCCCTCTTGGTTATTGTCTTTCTCCTTCTACTGGAATATAAGCTTAGTGAAGACCAAGAGCTCATCTAACACATTCACCCTTGTATCCCCCACTATCTCCCACTGTGCCCTACGTGTCATGGGTTCTCAATAAATATCCATTTTGTAAATGAACAAATGAATGAATGAGTGAGTGAAACTACTCTATGTAATGAGTAACTTTATGGTCTTTTCTTAGAGCTCATGCTTTTTAATGTCCCTGTTGGTTTCCCACTACATTCAGAATGACTGTTTATATTTCTATGCATACAGAGCCCTATTTAATTAGGGGCTAGTCTACTTTTCTGTCTCCTGCCACTCTGCCTTGCTCCAATTGCACTGTTATTCCTGTTATTTGAACAGGAAAATTCTTGATGGTCAAGAGCCCAAACTCTGGACTTGGCTAAATCTGGGTTTGACCACAGCTCTGTTTGTTGCTAGCCTTGTGGTACTGAGCAAATTCTCTACCTTGTTTAACCCTCATTTCCCTCAACTGTAAAATGGAAGTAATGATTGCCCCTACCTCATAGGTGATAAGCAACATGGGGCCACATACTCGGAGAATTAAGGAAGTCTCCGTGAATGTTAACTCTTATGAACACAGCATGGTTGGGTCAGGATTACGGATTTCAGTTTGCAACTCTTTTTTAGGGAAATAAAAAGTCAATCATGGGTATGGCTGAATTCTCTAGTAGGACAAGGGTGGAGCAAGGATGTAAAGGGTCAAAGATCGAGCTGTGTGTTGTGTCCATAGCAAAATGGAAGAGCCTTGGAGAGAAGGCATCTGGAGAGGATAGGAAGCAGACCAGGCAGTGGTATGAGGAGCTGGGAGCAGCCTAGGTAGCTCGAGTGTGGCTGCAAAAGATGAGGTCAGAAATATGGGATGGTGGAAGTCTCAAGGCCCTGGAATGTCATCTAGGGCATCCTGCAGTATCATCCCAGGAACTTAGGATATCATTTGTTCTTAACTATTTAGGGTCATGGATCCCTAGTGGGTTGAATAGTGCCCCCCACAAATTAGTGTTCACTCCAAACCTCTGTGACTTTGTATGGAAATAGAGTCTTTGCAGATGTAATTAAAGTCAGGATCAAGATGAGACCATGCTGGATTGGGGAGGGCCCTAAATCCAATGAATGTCTCTATAAGAGACAGAAAAGGGCACAGTGATACAGGGAAGAAGACCTTATGAGGACAGAGGTATGAATGATGTGACCACCAGCAAAGGAACACCAGGAGCCCCACTAGGAGTTGGAAAAGACAAGGAGGGATCCTCACCTAGAGTCTTTGGAGAGAAAGTGGTCCTGTGAACCTCTTGATATTGGACTTCTGGCCTCCAGAACTGTGTGGGAATGAATTTCTATTGTTTTAAACCACCAAGTTTTAAGTAATTTGTTATGGCTGCTTTAGGAAACTAATCCAATCTCTTAGGGAATTTGATGAAATCTATGGATCCCCTCTCCAGAAAAAGACAGGCATGTATGCACACACACGTACAATTTTGCTTTCAATTTAATGGATGTTCTGAAGCTCATCCATGGGGCCCAAGGGTAAGCACTCTTCCTCTAGATAATGGGGCATCATTAAGCCAACTGGGTCTGAATTTCAGAACAGTAATAATGGAAGCCACATAGAGATGAGTAGGAACTAAGCGATTTTAAATACTGAGAATTAGTGCAATCACTTCCCCTTTCACACTTCTGCAAAATACTGCATTATTTTTTTTTCTGGAAACATGTAAATACAAAAGAAAATTAATAAGGTTGCTTATCATGTGTCCCAAGGCAGGATTTTTAATAAAACAAAAAGGAACAATGATTTTAATTTCTGCAGTGTGCTTGAAAGTGATGGTACTGCTGCAAAGAGGAAAAACACCCAGGAGTAAATACTGTCTTATCTCGATTCTCTGGAATTAGATGAAGAGGTGAGGGAAAAGTGGGGGTGGGAGTGTTGAATTTTGTGACTTCTGGGGCGAGAGATGAGGCTGCTACTGAAATTTCAATACCTGGGGGAAGGCAGGTGCCTGATGAAGTTGGTGGCCATGACCAAGCAGCTCTGGGTGGAGGCAGGAAGAGCCTTGCTAGCCCTGAGCCATGGAGAAGGGACAGTGCATTGAGTGGGGCTTTCACCTCTTGGGATTCCACCTTCCCTCCCAGCTCTGTGGCAGTGGCTACTCTGCCTTTACAAATTGGGGCAAAGGTAAAGATACTGCTTCTTGGAAGATTCCTGTATATTTAGGAAATAGCTGTACTGGGATGCTGGAATATATTTTCTAAACATGAGTGGTATATTTTTGCTACCATTGCATGGTCATGGAGAGAGAAAGAGCAATAGGTTCAAATCCAAATTTAGCTTTGTGTGCATTTGGATAACTCACATGTGTGAACCTCAGTTTCCCTACTAGAGTGAAAAAAAGTTGTTAGTGTAAAATGGTGGACATTGTAGCTGACTTTTACCCCACCCATACTTTTTTTTTTTTGCTAACAGCATCCCAATTTATTCAAGGATAATAGAATCTATCTCAGCCTGGTGGCCTATGTCCTAGATCTGGATAAGGAGATGAAAGGGGAAGTTTGCCAAAGAAGGTTAGTCTTCCAAATAAAAAGACAAAGTCTCACAGGAATATAGCCTTTGACCCTTCTTCATTCTGTTTTGAATGTTTGATGTGATGTCTGGGGCTGCAGCAGCCATCTTATAACCACAAGGATATATGTGGTTTGGCAAATGGTGGCAGAAGAGCCCAGGTTCTGACAGTATCACTGAGAAGTTGAACCAAAGGCAGCAATCACTAACTTCTAGGATTTTTGTTATATAGTTAAATAAACTTCTGTTTTCTATTGCAGACAAATGCAATCCTAACTGTGAATCCTAAATGTGAAACCATATGTACTCATCCCAGTACTTGGCAATAGTGAGAGTCAATGAATGCCAGGACTTTCCATTACTTCCTTTCTTCTGGTTTGGTTTGTGTTTTGCTTTTTTCCGTGTTATTTCCCAAGGACGTGTTTCTTTGTTTTGTGCATACCTTCATTACACATTTAATTTTATTCAATAGCATCTTATTTGACCAACTGTCACCTACCAACCAAACTTACCTTTCTTCAACATAGCTGAGAATCCAGGAAAAGGAAAAAAAAAATTAGGAGCAATTGTGCAGAAAATGACATGCAGAAACCTTCATACTCTACAAGTACTATGAATCTAAAAGTAGCTAGAACCTAAGCAGAGAACCTCAGTTCTTACCCAGAGCTCATGTATTCTTACTTTAGATACATTTTTTTTATCAGAACTTGGGTAAATGATTGGAAGGATGCGCAAAGCATGGAAGTTATGACAACATAGAAAGGAACTAAAAAACCTATAAAAAGCAAAAATGTGAAGTGAGCCTTATAGTAGCTCTGTCATTTAGTGTAGCTGCAGGCACCCTCTACACTTGAAAATTCCCAAGGGGATCCCTATATCACAGCACAGTTGAAAGTTGACATTCCTAATTATCCAGAGACATATAGAAATGGTTAATCTATGCTCCATATATTCTGCCTGAGGCAGGGAAATGTTTTAGCTTCTTTTGAATCATTTCTATGTTTTTAAGCTTTTGGTTGAAAACAGGAAGCTTCTCCTATCTGCAACATTTCACTTCAAATATTTGGATAAACATTTTATCTTGGTTGCCTGGATATCTCTCACGTTTAGAGATTATCATCCTCAATTCTTAACCTATATATCTCTGCTAATACCTGCTATGGAGCTAAACCATTATGGACCTATTGATTTGACTTACCTTTACTTACACAGGCTATTGGGCATTATAACTTCATTCATTTAATCATTCTGCTTTTACTTTCAAGAGTTTGTGTTACACTTAGAAGATTCTAAGTGACAGCAGTTGTTCTGGTTGGGTGGGTGATCTCAGGATCTCAGGAGTCTTTGGAATGCTTTGTCTACAAGGGAAATATGTATATTTTCAAGAGTCCTGTGTTAGAAAATGTGAACTGCCTAGGTAATGATCCTCAGGGCTAATGCTGCTTCCCCTCCAACATGGAAGGAGGTAAATGGTTCTTTAGTCTGGACCTCAGCCAGCAGTGCCCTTCAGATAGTGGGGAGGAACACAGACCCTCCTTCACTCCACTATTAGAGAATAAGATGCTAAGAGAACAGAACAGGCGAAGTGGACATGGATGCAGGACAAAATTCTGGTGAGATAGCTGGAGCATCACTCAGCCTGGATAAAGTAGATAGAAATCCCAGTATGGGACATATGGGGCCTCAGACTTAGGAATAAGGTCAGACCAGACCAGAGCAGAACACGTTTCTCCATTTCTCTTGGCCATCAGGCATTCCTTCAGAAGGACAGGCAGTCAGATCAGAGATCCTGTATATATACTTCCTGGTATATAATGTTTCTAATGATGGAGGACAAATGATGCAGTCCTCATGACAGCCTTGGAATCATTCATTCTCAAAACATACTTTGTCAACTTAAAAAAACAGTAACTGAAACAAACCTCCAGTCTTTATTTTTTTTTTTAAAGATTTTTTTAAATTTTATTTATTTGAGAGAGAGAGAATGAGAGAGAGCACATGAGAGGGGGGAGGGTCAGAGGGAGAAGCAGACTCCCTGCTGAGCAGGGAGCCCGATGCAGGACTCGATCCAGGGACTCCAGGATCATGACCTGAGCCGAAGGCAGTCGCTTAACCGACTGAGCCACCCAGGTGCCCCTAAACCTCCAGTCTTGTTCATTATAGATATTTGGGCTGAGTGGACCCAAGATTATGACATCCAGAGTAGACAAATCAGGTGTACAATACTTTTATGTCAAGGGCTCTGTATTTAGATGTCCTTTAGATGTCCATAGATTTATATTCAAGAGTAAGTCACTGGAAATCCATACAAAATTCTCTGTCTAGCTGTACGTGTGCATTTCCAAGGCCAATCAATAACTTTCAATATATTCTTAGAGCTCTGTGACCCTAATGGGATTGAAGAGACATAGCCCTTTAGGATCCTCTCTTAAAAATGTATTATTTTGGGGTGGCTTGGTGGCTTAGTCGTTAGGCGTCTGCCTTCGGCTCAGGTCATGATCCCAGGGTCCTGGGATTGAGCCCCGCATCAGGCCCCCTGCTCAGCAGGAAGCCTGCTTCCCCCTCTCCCACTCCCCCTGCTGTGTTCCCTCTCTCTCTGTGTCTCTCTCTGTCAAATAAATAAATAAAATCTTTAAAAAAATGCATTATTTTTTAAATACATAGATGCTACCTTGTTGTAGTTTAAAAAATGCATATGAACTGGGTGTTATATGCAAACAATGAATCATGGAACACTACATCAAAAACTAATGATGTAATGTATGGTGATTAACATAACATAATAAAATAAAAAAACTATTTAAAAAAAAAGTTGCCGACTGTAACGTTCATTGAATTGTACACTTAAAATAAGTGAATTTTATGGTATCCAAACCATCTCAATAAAACTATTTTTTTAAAAAAATGCATATGAACAAAAAGAAAAAATACACCAAAGACGATTTACTATGTCTCCAGCCTTAGATATTAAAAAATTTTGTATATATATAAATATGCACACACAACAACAAAATATATATATGTATATATTACTTATACAATATGTATTAAGAATAAAATAATCAGATATAACCAAATACTTTAACATTGTTTTTTTCTTTTTAAATCATGTATGTCTTTCCTTGTAAATATGTACTTATATAATCATCTATAATTGCTGCATAATATTCCATTGTATAACTGTATCACAATTTACTTAACCATTTAAAACTTTTAATGATATTTCCCTATCATAAATGACACTGGGATGTATATACATTTTTGCCCATTTATCCAGTTATTTTTAAGGATAAATTCCAGGAAGTAGACTTTCTGAGTCACTTTTTAAGTCTTCTTAAATTTGCCAAATTGCTTTCCAAAAAAAAAAAAAAAAAATTACACTCTTAAAAGAAGTATAGGAGAGTGCCACTTTCTCTATTCCTTTGTCTACATCAGACATTATCATACTTTTTATCTCTGTTAATAAGATACTCAAAAAAGAAATCTCAGTATTTATTAGCATTTATTTGGTGATTATTGAGGTTAAATGTATTTTAACAATTTCTATGGTTAGTGTTGTCCTTTCTTTTAGAATTAACTTTTATTAATGTCCCTGGCCCCTTAGAACATTAATCTTTTTTTTTTTTCCATGAACTTTTTACATATAAACCCTTCGGCATATACATTGCATATAAAATTTCTCAGTTTGTTAACTGAATATTTTGTAGAAAAGAAATTTTGACCTTTGATGTAGCCAGAGCTTTTGTTTCATTTAAATGTTGTTCCCCTGCATTATA
This sequence comes from Neomonachus schauinslandi, assembly GCF_002201575.2. Classification (NCBI taxonomy): domain Eukaryota; kingdom Metazoa; phylum Chordata; class Mammalia; order Carnivora; family Phocidae; genus Neomonachus; species Neomonachus schauinslandi. The sequence continues at coordinate 52,193,836 of NC_058418.1, read as the reverse complement.
TTTAAATAGATATAAGATTATATAAACATTTATCAATAGCTTACTCTAGAGACTTCATAGATTCTTTTTTTATACTTTGTCTTTCTTTTTTTTTTTTTTTAAGATTTACTCGTTTTAAAGAGAGAAAGAGCATGTGGTTGGGGCTGGTTGGGGAGGGACGAGGGAGAGGGAGAGAGAGAATCCCAAGCCAACTCCTCACTGAATGCGGAGCGCAAGGCAGGGCTCCATCTTACGACCCTGAGATCATGACCTGAGCAGAAATGAGGAGTGGGATTCTTAAGCAACTGAGCCACCCAGGCGCCCCTCCTCTTTCTATTTCTAGTATCACTTAACTTTTCTTGAGCTTGTTCATGGTAATAAACAATCCCCAAATTTCAATGACTTGTAATAATACCTATTTATTTCTCACTCACTTTACATATTGGCTGCAGGCAAGCTTTGGAGTTTTCCAGGTGTGCCTTTTTAGGGGACCCATCCTAAAGGATTAGCCTCTATCTGTTTCTCCTGCCCAAGGGACAAAGGGTGATGGTGGAACCAGTGAATGGCACCATGAACTTGTACTAGGATGTGCCATGTCTCTTTTGCTCACATTTCATTGGCAAAATCAAGCCACATGGCTAAGTCTATATCAATGGGGCATGGAAGTATAGTCTCATAGGAAGGGAAGTAGACAGTTTAAGAACTAAGTACAATCTATCATATGTATATTTGGAATAGGGTTTAACTTTATATTTTTCCAAGTGTTTATCTAATTGTTTCAGTACAATTTATTAATAATGTTATTTTACACGATGCTCTGTGATGCTACTTTTAGCATCTGCTTTCTTACAGATCCTTCTTTTAGTTCTGGACATTGGGTTGGGTTTTATTGATTTATTTTTGTAGTCCTGCTCCTCTGGTAACCATCGGCTTATTCTCTATAGTTAAGAGTCTGTTTCTTGCTTTGTCTCTCTCTTTTTTTCCCTTTGCTTGTTTACTTATTTGTTTTTAGTTGATTCTTTTGATTTTTGAAAACAAATAGTTATATATACTATTGTAATTTACATTTTATCTCTTTTTCTGACTGGTTGCAGTGGCCAAAAATTCCAAGAAAATATTGGATAACAGTGATTATTTTGGGCATTTTTTTCTTACTCTTGATTTTAGGAGAGGAAATCTTATTGATATTTATGAACTGTTCTTCTCACCCTAATGTAGTAGCATTGTTTAACCAGGCATGAATTGAATGCTATCAAAGTGTTTTCTTTTTATCCTTCAAGATCTTCACAGGTCTTTTCTGTTTGGATCTATTACCATGGTGAATCAGATTGATGATTTCATAATATTGAACTATCCTTGCACATCTGGAATTAATGCTCATTGGACACAGTGTATTATTCTTTGAATATATGGTTTTATTTAACTTGCTATAATTTTTTAATGACTTTTGCTTCCATATTTGATATTGTAATTTATCTTCAAATTTCCTTTTTGGGGGGGTATTTTTGTCAGATTTTTTTTATGGTATCAGAATTATACTAATTTTATGAAATTAATTAGAGGGTCTCCCTCTTTTTCTACGTTTTGGAACAGTTTCAAGAGTATAGGAATTAATCCCTTTCTTAAAAGTACTCACCTGTCTGGTTCTGACAAAAATTGTTTTGACTTCCTACATTGGCATTTGTGTTTCTGACTTTTCTACCTCCTCTTAAGTCGATTTTAACTATTTATAATCTCTAGCACCTTTTCAATTTCATCAAGATTCTAAAACCAACATAGCATCTAAAGTATCTTGGACCATTTAAAATATTTAGAAGCTATAAATTTAGAACCATTTTGAAAATTCAGCTTACAAGATTCTTAGATGTGAACATAGCCCTAGCAAAGGTGTCAACTTTATCTGCCACCAACAGATGGCGATAACAGTCACTATATATTGTTAATTTCAATTTAAGAAAAAATGGACTTTGAGTCTTCCCGAACCTGATCACTTTAGAACTGAAGACCTTTTCACCATACTTAGCATTATATACCTGTGCCCTTGCATTCCCTTCCCTTCCTGCTTCCCTCATTTCTTTATTTTTTTTCTCATTTCTTTCGTTCTGCCCCTTCCCCCTCCTTTTTTCCCTCTGTCCCTTCTTTCTCTTGCCTAGTCCTGGAATGTGTTGATCTTTTCAAAGAATTAGAGCTTGGATTTATTCTTCAACTGCCATTTATATCTCTGTTAATTCCTTGTTTTTAAATTTCGTATCTTTTTCCAGTTTTTATAAAATTAAGTGCTTAGTTTTTTTATTTTCAGTGTTATTTAATAATGAAAGCATTTAACTCCATAAATTCCCCCCACTGGCAACACCTTGACTGTATTCTAGCAGTTTTGATATCACCTGTTGTTGTTGTGATTAACTTCTAAATAATCTGTCATTGCAATTTTGGTATCTTCTTACACATAAGTAGGACAGAGTTTATTTTACATTCCATAAAGGGGAGATTTCAGTATCTAACTCCTTACAATTATGAAGTTGTATAGGGGAGCAAAACTGTCATAAATGTGAAATGTTCACAGACAAATTAATCACTTATGAAATTGGTCTCATCCTAAAGGTCTCTTCACTAGTGAGACCAGGGTCTTCACCTGTCTAACTGGTTAGATCTCTTTTCCCAGTCACCTCTAGCTGATTTGATTGTAGGATGTTTTCCTGATAAAACAAAGCAAACACATTATCTTTGATTAAAAACAGAGCCTGTAGAATTTTGTTAGAATTTTGGAGAACTGCTGGAATTACCCAAATTTCTTTGACAACTGAGGATGGGGTGGAAGGCAAGAGACAGAAGAGGAAACTCTACAAGGTGATGAATATATAAGTAGAAAAGCATTGGACCCTTGGAAGACTGATAAAGTTTTGATCTTTCTTTTCAGAAAAACCACTCTTTATATTGTTCAAACATGAAGGATGTTATATCATGAGATCCCCAATTTTTTTTTTTTAAAGATTTTATTTATTTGACAGAGAGAGACACAGCGAGAGAGGGAACACAAGCAGGGGGAGCAGGAGAGGGAGAAGCAGGCTTCCTGCGGAGCAGGGAGCCTGATGTGGGGCTCGATCCCAGGACCCCGGGATCATGACCTGAGCCGAAGGCAGATGCTTAACGACTGAGCCACCCAGGCACCCTGAGATCCCAAATTTTGTCAGAACAAATATGTCAAAATCAATATTTTCGTTCTTTAATTTGATTAAATGCACAATAAAATAAACTTACCTTGGCAATTTTGTTTTATTTTTCAAGATAAAGTTCCACTCCAACTTTTCTTTAGTGCTCGTTGTGAAATTTTGAACTTCCTTTTAAAGGGATTTACTTTAAAAGGATTATTCTCAGGATGAATTATCTTCAGGTAATGTCTGTTATTAAAATGTATTTTGCATTTTATTTTTATGTGTTCTATATTTATCAATTTTCTAATTGCCAGGAAAATGTACTCTCTCCTCCCCCCGTTTTAAAAATTAAACTTACTAATTTTATGATTTTTTTAATAAGAATCTAGGAAAGACCTGCCTCTGAAGATAAGCTACTCCAAAATTCAGAAGAAAAGTTTAAGAACCTGGTTGGGATTTTCAAAAAAAGGACAAAAAAATAATAGGTTCTAGAAATAATGATCAGCATGTCATAAGAAAAGATCAAGATGAATAGGCAAAGGAAAAAGATAAAAAGGGAGATGACTGATCCAGAATTTATACTTTATACTTTATTTTTTGTCTGATTTATCCACTGGTAACAATAATGGTGTGTTGACATTTCACAAAACCACAGTATTTATGTTAGTTTTTCTTTGTATTTCTGACAGGTTTTCTTTATATATTTAAAAGAAATATTGTAAGGAACAGAGCAGCTCAAAAAAGTGATATGTATTATTTTAAATAGTAGTAGTATTGGGCATTCAATGTTTCACATGCATTTTTTTTTTTTAATTCCTGAACAGCTGTGTGAATGGATAAGTACTTGCTGACTATTGCACCATATCTTCTTCATTTGGAATGATGTCCATTATTATGATAAAGTGTCCCCCCCTTTGTCCCATTTAGTTTTCTTGTCTAGATTTCTTTCCCCTCTAGTATTCATTTTACATTTTTACCATGCCTTCTTGTATTCTCTTACTTTAAAAACATGTTATATCATATATATGTATATATATATATACATATATATATATGTGCACACACACATATTTCATGAAAAATATGTGGTTTTTGGCTTAACATGTTTTGGGGGCCTGATTTAAGGGTCTTTGCTACTCTTGCAGGCATTAATCCCATTTTCTTTGGTTATTATAATAAATGTTACTACTGTAACCTTAACTCATGTGTTTTGTCTTTTGCACTTCCTTGGTATTTCCTTTATTTTCTGTCTTATGTTGTGTGGATTATATTGACTTTGCTTTTATATTTGTCTGTGTTTTAGATGATAATAGATCATGTGACTTCTAGTAGTGGTTATCTTCGGTGTTTCAAATTTATTATCTAATTGCAGGGTCGGGAGCAAAGGAGGATCTTTGGGCTTCCCAACCCTCCAGCTTCCATTTGAGACAAAGTATTTAGTACAATTTACTTCCCCTTTCTTCACAGGTTTTAGTACAAGATATTATTACATTGTGACTTTTACATTCACTTTCAGTTTTAAAACTAGATTTAAAACAGCTATTTAGACTTAACTATGTTGAACAATTTCAGTGTTTATTGCTGGTCTCTTTATAGTTGTTCTATTCCTGAGGCTTTTACTTTATTTTGTATATAATTAGGTAATTTTTTCAACAAAGGTATATTTTCTGAGTTCTTGTTTATATGAGAATGTTATTGTGTTACCTTTACATGTAAATGACTACTTTCTTTGTATACAAGGGTTAACATGTTAGATGTCTGTAAAATGGTAAGTCTTAAGCTCACCACTGTTTTCTTCTATTATATCTCCAGATTTTCCTTCTGTTCTAGTTTTTCCTTTCTTCAGTTGAACTTTTTAAACATCATCTCTGTTCTCCATTCTCCCTTGGTTATCATATTTTCTCTTTTCATCTTAATCCTTTGTCCTTTTATTTTAGATTCTGAGAAGTATTCTTAAGTTTGCTGTATTGTCTGTATTTTTTTTTTGTCTGTCCTTTATGTCTGTAATGTTGATTCTCATTCTGCTACATTTTAAGTTTCTTTCAAATCTTTTGTATCAGTCATCTCCCTTTTTATCTTTTTCCTTTGCCTATTCATCTTGATCTTTTCTTATGACATGCTGATCATTATTTCTAGAACCTATTATTTTTTTGTCCTTTTTTTGAGAATCCCAACCAGGTTCTTAAACTTTTCTTCTGAATTTTGGAGTAGCTTATCTTCAGAGGCCGGTTCTTCCCTAGATTCTTCCTCTTAAAATATTTTACTTGGTGATAAAGAAGAGTGAAATCACTGCCTTATGGACATCTGTATGTCCAGAAAAATGTAATATTTCACTCTTCCTTAATGAAGAGAAAAATATTCCTCCCTTAGTGTGTATTTTAAGCTATGTATTAATTGAAATTAATACAATATTTTTCTACAGAAAAAAACTTGACTTTGATGGCCTCCTCCCTATCCTGCAGAGATAATTTCTAAAAATGCATTTATTGTATTTTGTTACAGAACCATGCTTTAAAAAAATAACAACCTTGCTTTATTTCTTAGGATAGTTTTACATTTACAGAAAAATTATAAAGATAGTACAGAGAGTTTCCATATACTTCTCATGCAGGTCCCCCTATTACTAACACCTTACATTAGTATGGTGCATTTATCATAATTAGTGATCAACACTGAGACATTATTATTAACCAAAGGCCATATTTTATTTACATTACTTTAATTTATACCTAATATCATTTCTCCCATTCCAAGACCCCATCCAGGATACTGCATTACATTTAGTCATCAAGTGTTCTTAGATTCCTCTTGGCTGTGACATTTTTTTCAGACTTTTCTTATTTTTGATGAGTTTTTGAGGAGTAGTGGTGGAATATTTTGTAGAATGTTCCTCAGGTGGGATTTGTAGACTTGGTTCTTCCCTAGATTCTTTTGAGTAGACTGGCGTCATGGGATTTTGACAAGTCACAAGGCTAACATACCATTTTCACCACATCATATCAAGGGTGCATACTGTCAGGATGACTTTTCACTGTTGATCTTGGTCTTGATTACCTGGCTGAGGTTGTGTTTGTCAGGTTTCTCCACTGTAAAATTACTCTCCCCTCCTGTTTTTCACACTGTGCTCTTTGGAAGGAACTCACTGTGTGTAGCCCATAGCTAAGGATTGGGGAGTAATACTTCACCTCCTTGAGTGTACATATCTACATAAATTATTTGGAATACTTCTGCAAAGGAAATTTGTCTCTTCTCACCCATTTATTTATTCAATAATTCGTTTATACCAGTACTGACTCAAGACTATTTATTTTATACTTCGGATATAATCCAATACCACTTCATTTATTTCATTGCTCAGATTGTCCAGCTTCAGCCATTGGGAACTTTTTCTGTTGGCTGCTTTGACATGCCCTCATTATTATGGGCTTATTTTTTCATTTTGAGCACTTCCTTATTTACTGGTACTATAAGATATTCCAGGCTCATTTTGTATATTTCCTGCCTTAGTCCTAGAATCAGCAATTCCTCTAAAAGACCCTATTCTTTTATTGGGGAATGGTATTAGAAACCAAGATCTGGGCATTAGGTGTGCTCAATGCTACTGAGGTGTCATTACTTCTAGGCCTTCTCAGCTGACAGAGAAAGGAGATATATGTGTGTATACTAACCTGTGTATATACATACATCTGTAAATATCTCTTTATGTAGCTACTTGTATCTATATCAAGCTAAACATGAGTTCATACTGATGTCTCCAACTCCAGCTCATTACTATATGAATCATTCTAGCCTCCCCCTATTGCTGCTCTGTAAACTCCCACTCCGGAACCTTGCTTTACTTTGAAAATAACCTTTTCTTTAAAAAAAGTTCTGGTTCTATAAATATGCCTGTTTATGTGTGTATATATTACATACTCATCGTAGAATATTTAGAAAATTCAACAATGTCTATGGAAGAAAGCCCAAATCTCCTATATTCAATCACTGTTAACAATCCCCCCCCAATTTTATGAACAAAACTGTAATCACACTAGCTATACTATTTTGTGATCTGTGTTTTCCACTCAACCATGTACAATGAGCTTTTCCTCCATGTCATAACTATTCTTAAAGGTCATGATTTTAATCACCTATAGAATATTAGCCTTTTGGACTTTTACATTTTAATAACTTTTTGGTGTTATAAATAATGGTAATAAATACTCCTAAAGTTAAGGAGTCATTAAGTACATACCAGATTTTTATTTAGAATATTTTATGGAAATAAAATCACTGGGCCCTAGGGTATGACCATTTTAAGGAGAATGATAAACAATGAAAAATTTTCTTCCAGAAAAGATAGCAGCAATTTAGCTTCCTGTCATCATTGTATATGAGCCATTTTCTCTACATCCTTAGCAATACGAGGTGTTGGAATAATTTTTAAAAATCATCAATCAATTAATTAAAATGGCATCTTGCTGGGTTTTTTTATTACATTGATTTTATTTTATTACCAGTGTGTTTGGACAGCCTTTTCCTAAATTAGTTGCACATTATATTTGTTCGTTTCTCTATTGCCTGTTAATACCCTTGCCTATTTTTTTTGTTAGGTATTTTTATTTTTTTATTGTTTCAAAACAATATTATACTTTGAAAACAAATGTGTATTCAATATAGAAAACTCTAAAAACAAAGAAAAATACAAAGAAAAAAATTACCCATGATCTCATCACTCATTCTGATTTCATTGCTATTATTTTCATTTTGATGTGTCTATTTACACACCAGAAATCAATATTTTACATTTTATATATGGCTAATTAGAAAAATGATACACTGACTCCTTCTTTTGTAGCCTGATTATTCATCACTTAGGGTTATATCATTAATATTTCCTCAACCAACTCACAATGTCCTTTTCTACTTAAAAGCAAAGACCTCTTGGGAATGAGCGCCCATGCATCTATATGTCTTTTCTGCAGTCTTCCTTCATCAAGCATTCTGACTCCATTCAACAGGTTGATAAACACCCATCTCTGGACCATCTCCTATTTCCATGGCTCTATTCTCCATGCCACAGGATTTCTACAGGATTAGTACTCACCCTACTTCCTGGAATTGTGAGCCACTGTGTTCCCTGGCACTGCTGCTGCTGCTGCCACTCTCTTAGCCTTGGGGCAGGGAATAGGAGGGATGGCTACTTTCTGCTTTATCACTACATTCCAATCATATATACAGGCCTGTCTCTGAATTTTCCATAGCACGACTAAGATATTGCTCTAACATTTCACAAAGACTGGGTAAAGACCTTACAGTGAAAGAAGATAAATTGAACAAAGAGAAAGTTAAAATCAATTACTGGATTATTCCCTGAGACCACGTATCCAGGTTCTTTCATCTGAGTCCCCAGCTGGCACTACCAGGGCCACTTCCGAGACTGGGTAATTCTGGTAGTGGTTCACCTCATTTGCCTCCATTCTCAATGGCTTCCTGTAATGCCTTTCTCTTTCTTGGAGCCTCAAGTTCCCTCCCCACTGAAAGTACTCATTTGTCATCTCTAGATTGGTTCCCTGCAATGATGATTGACAGTTGCAGCAGCCACTCCTCTCAGAAATAGAAATAAACCTAGTGTTCTGCCCACAGTGGTGGGGCTTGTTTTTGGACACCCTCTCTCCCAACATAATCATAATGATTAGTACTTTTCTGAAGTCAGATTATTAAGTATAAAATTAAAATCTCCTTACAGGCTAGCAGAAAATGGAAAAGATACAGGCATAAAGCTAATCATTGCTGTACAATTTATAACTGCAAAAGGCTGTCCATCAACAGGATGAACAACTATGATACTGACACATCATGAAGCATTATGCAACTATAAAAAGAATAATTCCAAATAATGCTAAAGAATGATATTCAAGATATAATGCTTAGTGAGAAAAGCAAGGTAGAGAAAATGTGCAGAGTATACTAACATTTGTCTAGGAAATGAGGATACATGAATGTATGTGCATATTTGATTATATTAAAAATTCAATTATAAACCATGAAATAAAATTGTTATCTACAAGGGGAGGGAGGGAACAGAGTGGAGAAAAAAATGGTAGAAGCTAGACTTCCCTAAATATACCTTGTTTGTAGATTTAACTTTGGAACCATGTAAATATTTACATAATTAAAAATTAAGTAAAAATAAAAATATTATCCCTAAAAATTAAAATAAAAATAGAGACAAATGAATTTAAATGTGTAGTGAGTTGGTGACTTAGCCAAGCATGGAGAAGTTATTTGAAGAGGCTATAAACCAAAGTAAGGTGACCAGACATCCGTTGTGGCATATATCCTTAGGGCTAAAAGACCTATGAAAAATTTCTAGATTTGTCCATTGAAAAAGCCTGAAAGCAATGACCAATCTATAGCCACAAGCTGGTGTTCACTTTATGGTGTCTTAATGCTATTTCTCAGTAAAAAGAACCAGGAATCATTGTTGAAATGGTGGATTCCAGGTCTGGTACAAGAAGTGGTTCAGATGTCTGAGCATCTTTTCAAACCAGAAATCTAGGATGTGTTTAAAGTCTCAAGAACCAACTGGAAGTGGCTCCTCCTGACCAAAACAGGAGCAATTTGAACAATAAGAAGAGGAACAATGGCAATGGGGTGAAATATATTAAACGTGTTAAAATTCATGCATTCATAATGACACTTAAATAAATACATCATGATCCTTTGGAGATGTTAGAGAACCAACTCATGATTTGGAAAACTGATAAATAAAAGGGAAGAATGAAACATTTAGCCAGCCTTTCCTGTACAAATGCATCTTAGGACAGCCAAAGTGTTGAGCAGGAGAGACTTCCTAGAACTATCCAGCTGATAAATAAAGAAGAAATGATAGATAATCACCATTTTGCAACCCCAGTGAAATGAATCTAGTCAAGGAGAATCAGTGGCTGCTAAAATCACAAAAGGAAAGATAAGCAGACTATGTGCCTTTTGGTGGGCATGCACAACATCAGTTAGGAAGCACTCTTGCCCCCAGAACAAACTCAAACTAGATCTAGCTACCCACATATAGAAAATACTGGGGACAGAAGCACATGCTAAGTGACACTGCTGACAAATGATCTAGTTTCTCTAACAACAACAACAAAAAGTCAAGAAAAAAAGGAAGGAGATACCTAAAGGTTAATAAAAATTTAAGAGTCATAGCAAGCAAATGCACATATGGATGTTTAGATCCTGATTTAAAGAAACTAATTGTCAAAAAGTATGAGACAACTGGAGAAATTTAGACATCAACTGAATATTTGATGATATCAAGGAATTAGTGTTAATTTAGGTGTGGTGGTGGTATTGTGGTTACATTTAAGAAAACAGTCCTTATCTTTTAGAGATACATATTGACACATTTTCAGAAGAAATTATATGGTTGCTTCAAAATAATCTAGCATGTGGGGTGAGGAAATGGGGTGATAGAATGCAATAAGAATGGCCTTGAACTTTTTTTTTTTAAGCTTTATTTATTTATTTGAGAGGGAGAGAGATAGCATGGGGGGAAGGGGCAGAGGAAAGAGAGAGTGAATCTCAAACAGACTCCCCACTGAGTGCAGAGCCCGATGGCTGTGGCTCAATCCCATGGCCCTGAAATCATGACCCTAAGATCATGACCTGAGCCCAAACCAAGAGTCAGTTGTTCAACCGATTGACCCACCCAAGTGCCCCTTGGACTGTTGTTTTTGTACCTGGGTAACAAGTACATGTGGGTTCACATTCTTTTTCTCTCTCTTTTGCATATATTTGGAATTTTCATGATATAAAAAGGGAAGAAGGAGAGGAGAGGGAGAGGGAGAGGGAGAAGGAGAAAAAAAGGAGAAGGAGGAGGAAGGGGAGGAGAAATCTTCCTGTAGGGTTTTACCAGTACATTTAGTTGTGTTTTCTTCAGAAGCTTGTGGTGAAGAAGGGCATACTCAAGTCCTGTGCATGGGCCTCTGGGCCTCTATTCTGGGATTCTTTGGGGGAACTTTGTGAATGAAAACATGCACACTCACCTCCCAAGATGTAAGAACAGTGCAGCCTAAGTCTATTTAGTGAAAAAAAATTCCATATAATCTTCAAAGATGCAACTTTACCTATAACAAAGATAGGCTTTTGCAGGATTCTGTAGAACTAGAATTCTCAAAGTGTGGTCCAGGCAACCTCAGGGCCCCTGAAACCACTTCAGGAATCCATATGGTCAAAACTATTTTTATAATAATACTAAGATATATTTACCTTTTTCACTCAGTCTTTCACAGGGTACTGTGAGGGTACCCTGGCTGGGTAAATGTTTCATTCTTCCCTTTTCCAGTCTCCACTGGAGACTTTTCTAGAAGGTACATGATTCTAGATATCTTGATTGCTCTGGCAGCTAACAGAGTGTGAGCTTGTGTGTTATTTTTATGTGGTTGAGTTCCTGTGTTTTAAAATTTTTTCAATGTAACATCTCCAAATTCCTTCTTCTTGCAAAACACGGACACACAGACATACAGACACAGACACAACACAGACACAGACACACACACACACACAAATTGATATTATTTGCTTCCCAGAATCCACTCACCTCCTACCCCAAGATTTTAAAGTCATAGGACAAATTCTTAATTAAGGCTCAAGGCCAAACACTTGGGTTTTCTTTCTCCCCTGATGGTCTCTGCAAAAAGTAACTTTTCCTCAAACACATAGCCCACGGGGAGTCTGGGCTACTTTAGGCCACAGAACCTCTACCTGCCCCTTCCAGAGCATATCCTTGGGTCATGGCCCTTTCTTTTTGCATCTATAAAATAGCAGACAATGAATGGCTCTTACCTTCTTGAAATGATGAAATAATGCAACATGCATATAATAACTGGGTTCTGCCTACAGTGACTGTAAGGAATGGCCAGTTTACTCCATTATCCGAAATCACTGGAGATCATGATGGCTCAACACATTACTTTTCCCTTCCTTAAGGTCATTCAAAGAATATCTTGGTTGGGTTTCTGGAAGGTCTTTTTTTTTTTGCTCCCCTTCCTTCATTCCTGAGCCCCTCTCCCAATCCCAGCATCCTTAGTCTTTTTCACCCCTCAGTCCTCACCCCAGATTCACCCTCTATTCTTAATGTCTTCAAGGTTCTGAACATTGATCCTGTTGCCATGTTGGGACAGCGGTAGTTCCTTACAGTGTAAGGAGGAGAAGCTAGAAAGTGGTGAAGGAAACAGGATGGTCATGTAGCCCAAGGTAGTTGCTCATGAGTGGTTAGCCTTCCTTACTGACTGCCCCATTAGAGACTCCTTACTCCATCAATTTTTGTTCCAATCCATTGACCAATACCTTTGTTTCTGTCACCTCCAACCCAGCCCTCCTGTTATAACACCCATCATTCTGTCATTATGATCACTTCCTTACATATACTCTTAACTCCCTTTCACCTCTCTCCTTCCATTGAACACACATGGCTAATCCCACTAATTCCACCCTTGGTTACACCCAACACCCAACTTGCCCCTGAACAACTGAATGTGACTGGATAAATCACCACCATGCTTACTGGTCTGATTAACTTGCAAATATAAATATCCAGTGGGCCTTCATTACCTCCCAGCAATGCCATTGTATTTTCCCAGTCATTCCACTCTTCTCTCTGACTTGACTTCTCATATTTTCAAATCTGTCCTGAAACATCAAACACTAAAAAACCATACATTTATTGTCTAAATCCGGGTACCCTTGGGAGTAAAAAGGGGTGCTATTAATAGATTTGGGAGACAACAGACTAAAGCAGTGTTATTCCAGGCAAATTACATTCTCCTATCTGATACCTTCCTTTCTCCTCACTTTCATCTGGCGATTTCATGGCTTATCTCATGGAGAATAGAGAAATAATAGAAATGAATTCCAAACCTGACAACAACTTCATCTGCAGCTGTGTTCTTGGCCTTCCTTGTTCTTCCAGTGGATGGTGTATTAGTTTCCTGTGGCTTCCATACTAACTTACTATAAACTTGGTGGCTAAAAATGACAAAAATGTATTCTCTCACAGTTCTGGACGCTAGAAGTCTGAAATCAAGGTGTTGGCAAGGCCACACTCCCTCTAATGGCTTTGGGGAAGAATTCTTTCTTCCCGGTTTCTGATGGTTGCTGGCAATCCTTGGCATTCCTTAGCTATAGACACATTGCTCCAATATCTGTTCTCATTTTCACATGGCATTCTTCTGATGTGTCCCTGTCTCTATTTTCTCTTCGTATAAGGACACCAGTTATTGGATTAGGGACCAGCTTTATCCTGTATGATCTCATCTTAACTAACTACATCTACAAGTAAGGTCACATTCGAGGGTTCCAGGGGAACATGAATTTTAGGGGGACACTATTCAACCCAGTACAGATGGACTCCCAAATCCAACCCCTCCACTTTGGCTGTCTGCATCCCCTTCCCATTGGTCTTTTCAAAGACTCTGTTCCTGCAGTTCTCTCTTCTCTCTGGTGCATGACCATTACCTCCTCTTTAGTGTGTCATTCCTATCATGGCACAGACATGCTGTCATATTGTCTATATTAAAAACCCTTCCCACATGCAGGGCTCCCCTCCATCTACTGACCCACTTCTCTGCTCTTTATAGCAAAAGGCCTTGAATGAGTCACCTGTGCTTACCATCTGCACTTCCTCTCTGCCCAAATTCTCTTTAACTCACTTTGGTCTAGGTTTCAACTTTACTGCTCCACTACAACTAGCCCTGTCAGGGTCACCAGAGATTTCCATCTTGCCAAATCCTTTCCAGTGATATTTAATGATCAGTCCTGTCTCTCACTTGGATTTGGGACACAATGCTTTCTTGGTTCCTTCCTATTTCAAGCCTCCCATTCTCAGACTCCTTTGCTGGCTCCTCACCTTCTTCCTGACCTCTAAATGCCAAATGTTTCTAGGCCCTCTTCTCTTTCAGGTCTGTGCCCACTCCACCGGTGACCATCACTAGTCCCTTTGCTTGCCATTGGTATGCTGATCACTCCTGCCACATGTCCAGTCCCAGTTCCTGACTCACCTCTTGAATACCCCTTTATCTGTACTTGCATACACATCTTAAAATTAGCATGTCCTAGAACTGAACCATCGATTTCCCTCCACCCAGCATTTATGCCACCTTCAAAATGCACCATCCTCCATTTTCCCCCCCTCAGTAAATGGAACCTCCCTCCTTCCAGACTCTCGGACCAAAAATTTAGTGTTCTTCTGCTTCTACACATATCTTCCTGTGTACCCCCCTTCATCTTGATGCAGTCCTTCTTAGGCCACATCACTAGGATCTTCTACCTGGACTTCTGTAATGGCGTCCAGCATCCCTCTTGTTCCTCTCCATTCCATTCTCTACCCAGGAGCCAATCCAATCATGTCATTCTCTTGTTCAAAGCTTCCCCACTGACCTTTCCTCTCATATCACTTAGAGTGGAATCCAAATTCTTCGCCTACCTACAAGTCCCAACATATACCTGGACGTTGGTTAGCTCTTTGACTTCCCTCTTCCTATGTATGCTCCCTCAGCTTCACCTATACTAGCTTAATTGTGGGACCTTGATCATACCAAGTTCTTCAACCTCAGGGCTTTGCCTTTGCTGTTTTCTCCCGCTGACATTCTCTGCCCTCTGATTTGATTTGTTCTCTCTCATTTTGTTCAGGTTTTAGCTCAAATGTCACCGCCTTAGTGAGGTCTTGCCTAACCACCTTATCTAAACCAATTCTCCCCTCCTGGCCCCTGTATACACCCAACTCACTTTTGCTCTGTCTTTTTACCTAGTTTCATTTTTCTTCATACTTGTTATCAATACCTGAAATGATACTATATATGCATTTTGTTTTCTTGTCCCTTTCCTCCACTATACTCTAAACTTCATGAGGGCAAGGCTTTATTTGTTGTGTTCAGTGAGAATAATACCTAGCATGTTGTACTGAATAAGTATGACTTTACTTCAATTTTTAATATTATTACAAAAGCAAAGTATTTTTAAATTAATGCTAAAAATAAAGTTTAATTAGTAACAAGAGTTTTTGTACGGCTTGAGAAAAATATTCATTTTGAAGGTGTTATTTGATTTAATGGCTTTCTATAGGAATCCTGAACATTCAAGGATATTAGTGATACATATCAAGTTTGAAGCTGGTTTTAGTAGTTTTATTTATTTATTTTTATTTATTTATTTTTTAAAGATTTTATTTTATTTATTCATGAGAGACAGAGAGAGAGAGAGAGAGAGAGGCAGAGGGAGAAGCAGGCTCCCCGCGGAGCAGGGAGCCCGATGCGGGACTCGATCCCAGGACCCCGGGATCATGACCTGAGCCGAAGGCAGACGCTTAACCATCTGAGTCACCCAGGCGCCCTGGTTTTAGTAGTTTTAATAGTAATTATAACAAATACCATTATTCAGCCCTTATTACAGTGACAGGTGCTTTGTATGGATTATCTTATCTAATTCTTAAAACAACTCTATGGGGTATTTATCACCTCAATTTACAGATGTGGTGTGGTAGTTTAAAATACGTCCACAAATTCTTTGATAGACCTCCCTTTAAAAGGTGGGAGCTAATTTGCCTCCTCTTGAGGGGGGGCTAGGCTTAGTGGCTCAGTTCTAAAGAATAGAAGATGGTGGAAGTGACAATGCTTGGTTTCTAAGATTAGATGGTCAAAGCCGTTGTGACTTTCTCCTTGTTCTTTCTCTTGGATCACCCAACCTAGGTCTTAGTTTTCTCATCTTTGACGCAAAAGGCATGGGCCTGACATCCCCAGTCACACAGTCTGACGTGTTGTAAATTGCCTCTGCATCAAATAGCTTTAGCATGGATCAACACATCATATTAATTAGGGGCTCTATTCTACAAAGAGCTGAAGCTTTGACAGTTTTGCTCTATTTTTTAAAATTTTTTATTGTTATGTTAATCACCATACATTACATCATTAGTTTTTGATGTAGTGTTCCATGATTCATTGTTTGTGTATAACACCCAGTGCTCCATGCAGAACGTGCCCTCTTTAATACCCATCACCAGGCTAACCATCCTCCCACCCCCCACAGTTTTGCTCTATTTTGTTGGATTTGGGGGACTAGATGAGAATGGCATGAGGTCACTCAGGCAAACCTATGAAGAGATCTGCATGGCTAGGACCTGAAGCCTCCTGCCAGTCAGCCATGTGTGGGCACCATCTTGGAGGCAGAACCTCCAGACTCAGTAAAACCTTCAAATAACTGCCATCCTAGCCAACATTTTGACTGCAATCCCATAAGAGACTATTAAGTCAGAACCACCCAGCTAAGCTGCTCCTGAATCTCCAACACAGAGATACTATGAGATAAGAAATACCTTTTGTTTTAAGCCACTAAGTTTTGGGGATAGTTGATTGTGCAGCCAAAAATAACAAATACATTTGTAAATGGAAGGACGGCATGGTTAAGTCAAGAAGCTTACAGCATATAGCTAGTAGTGATGATGCAAGAATCCAGGCATTCTGATTCTATAGTCTACAGGTTCAGCCACCATACTATATAGAAGGTCAAGATCATGTCTCAAGTAATTGCCACATTTTAATCCACTGTCAGGGTAGTGAATACAATCTGTTCTTGGCTATTAAACTGGCTGGTCTTGCTCCATCACAAGGTCATGTTCTAGGCAGCCACTGCCCTTGCTTCTAAGTCCTCATTCTGCCCCAGGTTTGTTCCACCATATAGTGGATATCTATCTCACCAGTATGTCTTTGTCCATTCCTCTGGGCTTCTGCTCATTCCCATTTCCAATCATGTAATTCTGGTAAAGCTGCCAAATATTGTACTCTTCTTGCCCCATAGGTGGGTATGTGACTTAAGCTGGCCAATCATAGAGTACTATCAGTGATTGACTACAGTAATTGGGCCACAATAAGAGCATGTGATCTACAATCAGCCAAGCAGAGCCTTTCCCTGGATTTATATTATATTATATTATATTATATTATATTATATTATATTATATTATATTATATTTTATATGTCCTTTGAGAGCTTGAATCCAGCCAACCCTGAGAGCAATTCCATCCTTTTCTAATCTATGTGAATCAATAAATTCTTTGTTTTAAATCAGTTTGAGTTGAGTTTTATCATTTGCCCTTAAGTTATGACTAGTACGAAGAGTCTGTCCTAGTTTTTGGAATATGATAGGTATCTCCCATTCTCCATAAGCAACAATGGTTCTATGTCATTTGAAGAATCTGGAACAGAACTGTGCATTGGTTGGGTCACCCTTCCCACAGAGGATGAAGAACCTTCCCTTCATCCTTCAGGAAGCATCTGGATTTTCTGGAAGCCAGTGATGGTCTGGAGGCAAGCTCAAAATAGAACAATGTTATGATGGATGGGTAGTTCAGTCACTCAGTTTAAAACCTTAGTCATCTCTGTATCCTTTCTTTCCTTAGTTGCTCACCCCTCCCCCAACTCTCAACACACACACACACACACACACACACATCCTGTTAGTCATCAAGTCTTGTTGATGTGGATCAAATGCTTTATGGAAGTAAATGGAGTGGCCATAATGAAAGTTGGTGGCTGGCGGGGTTCTTCCTTGCAAAATCCAGTTTTTCTTCTTCAATTCTACTGCTACCTCTATGGACCACTGCAGTTGGTCTCCCTATCTCTAACCTCAACCCCTAAAGTCCATTTCTCCTATTTCTTCTAGAATTTGTTTTCTAAAGCACACTTTTGATTGGTACATGCTTTTGATGAATTAAAAGTCTTCTCCTGGGCGCCTGGGTGGCTCAGTCATTAAGCGTCTGCCTTCAGCTCAGGTCATGATCCCAGGGTCCTGGGATCGAGTCCCACATCGGGCTCCCTGCTTGGCGGGAAGCCTGCTTCTCCCTCTCCCATTCCCACTACCCCTGCTTGTGTTCCTGCTCTCGCTATCTCTCTCTCTGTCAAATAAATAAATAAAATCTTAAAAAAAAAAAAGTCTTCTCCAGTTTTTCACTGCTGACTTGTTAAATTGCAAACCATTCAAGACTCTCCATGAACTGACCCACATTTGCTATCCAATGTCCTATGACCTTGATGGATCAGTCTTCTAGTCTTCTAGCACCCCTCCCATTGCAGCACCACCTACCACTTACTCTTACCTCTTTCCCTAAATAAAATACTGTCCTTCCTTTCCAATAAGTCTTCAAGATACATTTCAATTTACCTCCTTCATAAGATATTCCCTGAGCATGCCAATCCACAGTGAATATCCTCTTCTGTGAATTCTGTAACAATTTTTGTCTAGACAAGGTTTTTTTCAAAGTGTGCTCACATTCCCAAAGAGAATTTGGCCAGTACAAGTCAAGTTTTTGGTGTTTTTGTAAAACTACTGATTATATATTCAAATTTGTCTGTGCAGATTATTTCCAAACCGAGTTTCTTTCTTGTCTTCTACTTCCAAATTACATCCTCGTGCTATGATGGTGCATTTATTCCCAAGTACAAATTAAGGATCATAAAGTATTGTTTTGTGACCTACAGATTGAAAACTTTATCATTAATGTTATTATTTAAAACCATAACCATTGGGAAAATAGTATGAAAAGGGGAGAGGACTGCTATAACAATTTCTACAGTTTTTAAACCAAATATACTTTATTTCTGCACACTCACCCTTCCCCCCTCATTGTTTTAATATGAGATTTTAACTAGAAATTGGTATAAAATCTGTTGTATTGGCATAGCCTGACAAACATTCATTGTATACTCACTCTCTGCCAGGAATAGTGATAGATGCTTGTGATACAAAGATAAACAAGCCCCTGTGGGAAGAAGAAGAGTTTTCCAGATGGATTCCATGTGGAAGGACATTTTAGACAGAGGGAACAGCATACGCAAACTTGTGTGTCCTGGAATGAGCCAGACATGAAAACTCTGTGGTTCAGATTCTAAGCAATTTTTTTTTATTGAAAAATTTGGTGACTTTTAAAAGTTTGACAGCCTCTAGATTAAACCCTTTCTCTTGGGGCGCCTGGGTGGCTCAGTTGGTTAAGCGACTGCCTTCGGCTCAGGTCATGATCTCAGGGTTCTGGGATCGAGCCCTGCATTGGGCTCCCTGCATTGGGCTCCCTGCATTGGGCTCCCTGCTAGGCGGGAAGCCTGCTTCTCCCTTTCCCACTCCCCCTGCTTGTGTTCCCTCTCTCACTGTGTCTCTCTCTGTCAAATAAATAAATAAAGATCTTAAAAAATAATTAAAAAAAATAAAAATAAATAAACCCTTTCTCTTTGTCATACACTCTCCTCCACCATCTCTCTCTCCACAAGGGCAGTTCAGGGTCCTGATTCAGACACAAATAACCTTTATTGGGTTCCATTGCTATAGGCCACATCATATATATACATAGATCTCTATTTAGTTCTCACTTCATTTTAGGTGTTTATCACCATCCCCAATTTAGAGATGAGTAAAGTGACTTGTCTAAAGTCTCACAAATAGGAAATGAAGGAGGATGTGAGTTATGTCCACTTCTCATCTGGAGAAAATGACCAACTGGGCATTTTTGGTGCTGGGATGAGAAAGACCTTCCTTCTAAGTTCAGAACAGCCTGTCTTTCCAGATTCTGATTTAACCGTATCACTTATAGAGAGAAGCCTTTAAACAGAAGGGTGAACATTTACCCAGGATCTTGGTAGGGAGAGACTTTAAGGAGTTTGTACTTGAGAGTACTTCTCCAGTTCTTTGAGCTCTGGAGTTTGGCACGTAGTAGGAACTCCTTTTTGTTGAACGACTGAATCCTGTTCACATGCCTGTGGCTAGTCTCTCTTCTTGGATTCAAAGCCCCTCGAGGGCAGGGTCCCAGTTATGCCTATCTAGGGACACTGTGTAGTTCGGTAGGCTTTGGAAAATGTTTGAGTAGTGGATGACTGAATGAATGGGGGACGGAGGGCAGCTGTTGATGCGAGGCCACGCCTGGATCTAAAGACTTTCCAGGATTTAATGGGGGGTGTCGTGCTGGGGCCTCTGCTTGGGCCACGTCGTTCCTCCTCCCCGGGGCCTACACGTCTTACAAACCAGACTGGAGGGAGGGGCTATGCAGCCAGGGAGGGGCTGCGCAGCCCCTAGGGGCCAGGTCTTCTAGTACAGCGCGACTCCTTCCTTGGGTTGGGTGGGGGTGGGCAGTGGAAGACGTGAGGCCCCGGGCCGGCTGAGCCCAGCCGGGGCCCCTTCCCTGGGACCTGCCACGGCAGCTTTCTACCTGCCTCCCCGGCCGCCCCTTCGCTGCCCCGGGCCGGGTGCGCCCAGCGGGCACCTGGCCCGCCACCCCGGGGGGCCC